>NC_073304.1:108904673-109083609 GCF_027595985.1 Sorex araneus
CTAAACTACTTTTGATACCAGCAGCTTTTTGCAGAAATGTCTCTAGACTGTGAACTAAGCCATGGCCCCATGCCGCCCCAGGAGGGGAAAGGTTTTTCTCTCTTGGCCTTTTCTTTCCGGTGGAAGGCGTGGTGACCGCCATTTTATAAGGACCACTAAAGAGAGATGCAAGCTTGCAATTTCTGACATAATTTTCCCAGGACTTAGTTACTAAAATACTAAAACACAGAAATCCAAAACTGTATGGCCGCTATCGCGGCCACACGACCTCATATCTCTTCATTCTCAGCAATGGAAAACAAATTATCAAATGCTTCCTTTTCAGCAGGTCTGATTTTGGGGGGGAAACTCCAAACAATAATAGTGAGTTGTTTGTGGAAATATTGAATGTAATCGAAGTAAAGAGAAAGTAAAGTGAAAATTATCAGCTACACGGGAGCGGGAGAGGGTGAGAGGGGAGGTATACTGGGATTCTTGGTGGTGGAATATGGGCACTGGTGAAGGGATGGGTGTTCAATAACTGTATAACTGAGACTTAAGCCTGAATGCTTTGTAACTTTCCACATGGTGATTCAGTAAAATAAAAAAAAATAAATTAAATTAAAAAAATAAAGTCAATGGCTTCTTTATCAATACTATTAATATGAGACAAATGAAGAGAAGTTATAGAATTCTCAAATAAATCATTTTTCTTTCCTTTGACAAGTAAAACTACCTTTTGGGAAGGGTTTCAGTTCAATATTTACTACACTTTTTTTTCGTTTCAGTGGCATTACAACCATGGCCATTATCCCCATTCTACAGATTATTGTTATTTTTTTTTACCAAAGAGTTCAAATGTATTCTGCTGTAAATAGACACTGTAGTATAGGCACACAGTTCAAACAGTCCTATACCAATTTGGGGTTTGGCTATGTGACGAGCTTTGGCCAACAAAACAATATGTCATATAGATAATATTTGAAAAGCTTCTGTATCTTGGAACTCACTCTCTCTAGGATCTGTATTACAGCTGACATGTGAAGCCACTGAGGACCAGCTGGGGATACAAGTCATGTGAGCCGATAGCTTCTGTGGTCAGCCAACAGGTATAAGCATGGCTGCCAAGCTAGATGGCAATAAAACACAGATTTACAGGGAATCCAGGGTAGATGAGCAGAGTAACAACACCCAGCTTAGGCCCATGCAAAATGATCTTTGAACAATGTCTGAAATAGTTGATATGTAAGCTCTGATGGAATTAGTTGAACATTTGATGTTAAATACTTGTTCTTTTATCATTCGATGTATTGGAAAACAGAATAAATATCAGAGCAATTACAATATATCACTTTTAATTACTATATAATATAAATAGTATTATATTATATATGTATATATAGTAATACTTTTATATTACTCTTAATTACTCTGATAATTACTCTTTCAAATATTTATTAACTTTCTTGTTTTGCAAAAGCAAACAAGAAGTGTCATAGCTTTTCAAAAACATTCTACAGAAATAACACTGTCTTTGTAAAATTTATAAATAACCAAACTGACTGTTCTTAGTGATGTGGTAAATTCTACCAGGATATAGTCAACAGTTTTAATGGAGCAAAAGGTATCACAACCATGTGTTGATTTCTTCCCATCAGAATTGGGAGAGGGAACATTTATAAATCCATATTGGATTTTTGGAGTATCAGTCAGAGTCTGACCAAATGCTTCAGAACTCACCTAATATTTAAACAACTTGCTATCTCATTGATGTCATTGGGTTTTACCCTTATGGTTGAGGTATAAACGCCAACATGCCTTGTCTGACTACTAGTTCATGGTTACTACAAAAATATGAACACACGGTAGGTATCACTATTATAACTAAGATCCAGTTAAAATAACTGTTTCTGCTGGGGCCACCATCCAGAGCACAGCGAGGCTGAAGCGCACATGTTCCCAGAGACCTGACATCCGTTTGAAAGTCTTGACCCAATATCGGCCCCACTTCCAGGCATTTAGCCCAAGAGACTGTCACTCGGTGGATTTCAGACCTCTGGAGAGTTCTCAAAACTACACCAATAAAGTGCAAGAATGTTGCAATAAAATGGACTCAATAATTGATGGCCAAAAGAGTAGATTCAAATGTACTATGAATAAAACTTTTGCATTTAAACATTGGGTTTTTGAGGGCTTTTGTTTGCGTGTGTGTTTGTTTTATAAGCTCAATCTTAAGAAGGTGTAAGTCTTAAGGAAAGAAAAAATTTTCCAGAGTTTAGATCACTGTGAAGTTACAGAAGTTAATTAAGGCCTCTAAGATATATATATACAAGTGGTATCTGAAGGTGTTTATTTGGTTGATTTATAGCTTTGACAGCCACATTTGATGGTACTCAGGGATTACTTCTAAGTCTGTGCTCAGGGATCACTCCTGGCAGTGCCTTCCCTACTGTACAATCTTTCTCGCTCCTACACAGGTATTCAAGGACAGTGTGAATATCAAAATAGAAAGATGCATAATGAAATTCATAAAGTGAGAAAAGAATGATGGAGCTATTTATTCAGGCACTTCTTTCACATTTTTTTCAATAAAATAACTACGACAAGCTATGTACTATGGAAGAAAATTATGTATTGGAGATTATTTTCAAAAAGTTTTAACAAAAACTGAAAATCCCCTCTTGGTCACCTTGGATTCCTGGGGACTTGTGAATGCATCTGCATAAAAGAGATCTGACTTCTTTCTCTCCCTCTTGTCTCCTAGTTTCCAGAGAGAAGTTAAATAATCCTTTCCTTTCAATGCTGTCCTGATTCTCTCACTCACAGTCTCTCCTTTTCAAACAACAAACACATTGGTTTGTTTATTTTCTCTGCAGCTAATGACACTTTGCCCCACAAAATGGGACTATGCTGGTTGACAATGTGGTGATAAGGCTCGGTGGGACTGGGGGCCACCAGGGAACCCCTAGTAGTAATTAGAGTCCTGGCACCTAAACCCAGCAGCGCTTGGCAGTGGGGATCAAGCTCAATACCCTGAGAATGCTAGGCATCATCTCCAGTCCTTTCTGCTATGTAGGATGAGCTCCCACCATGCTCAGCATGTATCCACTGCTGGCCTAGCTCCCTTTTCCTCCCTTTCCCACATCTTTGTAGTATTCTTCAGTGAGGACAGATATGCTCTCAGTCCTCCTACCAAAATACCCCTGGGGGTTCCCTACACCCACTATCAGGGTGTTCAGTAAGTAGCTGAGTCTGTATGGTGTGCCCCTCAGCTGAGGAGTTGGGGGTGTCCCTAATCTGGGCCAGCCCTTCTGCAGGGACCCTTCCTTGACTTTTACCCAGCCTTTCTGTGTAGGCATCTACTTTGGTGACCCATCTAAAAACATGTCTCCCTTAACTGTCTGTAAGATCCTCAGTGTCGGTGACCCCTAGCCCCCACTTCCCCAGGCTCAGTAGATTTCAGCAATCCTAAGCAATTCTCAGTTCTTGTTTTATCTTCCCAGGACATCCTATCAGACAGATTTTTCTGACACCTCTTTTTCTGAACATCTTCCTGTTTTTCTCTGGGCACTTTGCTCCCAGAGCATGAGCCAGGAGTAAGACCTGATGAGCACCACTGGGGGTGGCTCCAAAACAAACAAACAAACAAACAAAAAAACAGGAAGAGGCAGCAGCTGGGGGTAACGGAGACAGAGCAGGGCCTCGGGCAAACTGGTGTTGTATCTACCTATCTAAATCACAGAGCAAACATGCCTATCAGAGAAGCTGGTTGGGGTTTGCAGGGGGATGTGGCCCTGAGGACACAGGGAAGTTGATAGTGCTATTGGGATTAGTGCTGGACACTGCATGTCTGAAACTCCAGCATGAACAAGTTTTTAAGTCATGCTTTAATTAAAAAATAAACAACAACAAAAAACACATCCTAAATTGCTCCCACTCCTGCATTTCTAGTCATCTGAGGCCTGAGGAGCATTCAGCTTTCTCTGACCTCTCTCATTTTTGTCAGTAAAAAAAGTGAGTTCCATCTCTCCTCACAGTTGTCAGACAGTGGGAAGTGACCTCCTGGAAATGCTTAAGTCCACTGGTAGTCCTGCTTCATACCCTGGGTGGTTTCTGGCCGGAGTCCCTGTGAAAGGTTACACTCAGCCTTGGTCCTCAAGACTTTGTCCATTCCTTCCATCTCCCACAAATACAGTTTAAGGGACACCATAAAGGCTTTTTGCCCCTCTGCATTTGTCTGCATGCATCAAAGCCCTGATTTCTGCCAGGCACACATGGATCCCTACCCAATTTCCACCGCCCATCCCTGCAGGCCTGTGATAACATGTTATCTGACCTCCAGCTCCTGGAACTCCTCCTCCTCCTCCACGTCATAGGAGAGCGTATGGATCTTGATATCATCTGAGGAGAGGTCGATGAACTTCCCATCAGGGTACTCCAGGCTCTCTTTGGTGGGTGACCGTTCCTCGATAAAGGTGGTCTCACAGCATTCAGGGGCCACCCCTTCTCCCCAGGAGTGCAGTATACCATCTGAGTAGAGGAGGATGTTGGGGCGGTAGTGGGATTCCACGGACTGCTGCAAGGTATTGGGGTCCAGCAGCTGTTGGACGGGCTCATTCCTGCTGCTGTCCAGAGTTGCTGAAGCTGCACTGGTCACCCCCCGCTGGCTCTGGTACTGAGGTGCCGGGTAGACAGACACCAGGCCATCTCTGCTTTCGGCCATGAAGTTTCTGGTGTTAATTAAGCCATTCCTCTTGCCTGTATCACTGACCTTACTGTGTGTCAGCATGGTCTTCTGTTCAACGATGCCCTCCATGGTGCTCTTCTCCCCGGCTGGTGCCAGGTGGGCGGGCTGGACTTGAAGGCTAGACTTGCCTCACAGGACCCATTACTCCTGGGGGAGAGGAAGTACAGATAAGAAAGAAAAGCACACTTGAAAAGTGTTAATCTTGTGGTCTAAAAGATCCTACCTTAGGTTGAGGACTTGCCGTCCACATCACCAGCCCAGTTTTCCTTCCTATTACCACATATGGTCCCCACACACCACCAGAAGTGACCCTGAGTGCAAAGCCACAGAGTGTGCTCCCCACCCCCCCAGAACAAAACAATACAAAATGTGGTAATTCCCCAGACTCTTATTTCAGACTAACCCTTATTTTCAGTCTGACATGCATAGTAGCTGGGAAGTCAACTGATATTCTTCTCCAAAATATTCTGCCAATTAGAAAATTGGCCCTATCAGGGCAGCCAGCAGAGCTGCTAGAAATCAATTTATCCACATCTCTACAAAGTCTCTGCTTCCAAATGAAGGGAACTGTACAGAATTGGAACCACTGCAGCTCTAGAGGAAACCTCTGGTTGTCAGTAATTTCTAAAATCTGTTGTTAAACCCAATCCCATTAGCACAGAAACAGTCCACAGGAAAAATAAGGTGGCAAGTCTGGAATGGAAATTAACTTGTCCCAAGTTCTCGTTATTTTTTTTCTTCTTTTTTTAATTTTTTTTCATTTGAGCACACACCCAAGAAAAGAAGGCTTTAAAATAACATTCTCCCAACGTATTTTGAAATAAATGACAGGAAGACCCACACTATTAATACTGTATCAGAGCATATTCTCTAGCTGAGGAAATGCATGTGCATTCTAAAACATCACAAACTAGCACCTGTCTACCTGCCAGGCTTCCAAATGGTCCCAGGAAAAGGATTGGAATCTTCCAACTTAATGATGACCAAGTTAAAGTTACACACTGGGGATGCAATTACAGATGATTCCAAACTTTTCTCCCTAAGTAATTGATCTTTCTAGGATTATAAATGTAAAAGAGAAAAAGGAAGATACCTAAGTTTAAGAATTTTAGAGATAGGGACTGAAGAGATTTTTCAGTGGTTAGGGCACTTGTCTTGCATGTGGCCAAACCAGGTTTGATTCCTGCTACCTCATATGGTTCCCTGAACACTGCCAAGAATAGCCAAGAGTAATTCCTGAGCTCGAGTCAGAACCACACCTGGAACACTACCTACCAGGTTGGCCCAAACACTCCCCCACACCACCAAAAAAAGAATTATGGAGATAACTAATAAACTTTCTCAGATTCCCCTCTTTTTCACACTGACAAAAGTAGGAGAAAGTATATCACTGTGACTAGCTAGATGATGTGAAAGAACTCCAATAGGATTAACAAGTAGCTAGTCAAACTACCATCTATGAACTGAATAAGTGGATTTAGTTTTTGATATTTTTTTTGTTTTTGGACCACACCTGGCAATACTCAGGCTCACTCCTAGCTCTTAAGTTAGGAATTACTCCTGGACCTTGTACTTGCTCAGATCATACGGATGTTGGAGATTGAACGTGGATCAGCTGTGCACAAGGCAAGAATCCTCCTCACTGTACTATTGTACAATATACTAGTGTATATTGTTTAAGTGATCACCATCCAAATGAAGAGAAGCCAAAACACACATAGTCACTTCTACAAAGGTGGTGCTTAGCTCTGGGGGCACGTTCATACTCAGAAACAAAAACCATTAATTAAAATAGTAGAATTAGATCTTCTGAGCACCTGCAATATTCAAGGCACAGCATGCATCTGAGCATCCGGTCCACCTGATGATTTTCTACCTTAGCACACTATGCTTACTGTGGAATTTTTGGCCCAAACACTGGACATCTGTAATCCTTTAACAGAAGTTTCTGGTTACTCTCAAAATCAAGTGATGCACACAGTTTGTGATTAATTGGATGAATTATTCAGACTGGATATTTTATAGCTCAGTTCCACTTTGGGGATTTAGCACCTTCTGCACATATTTGGTCTCTTTTGTTGGTACTTGTTCAAGTCCTCCTTTACAGAGTCGTCTGCACTTGCCCAGTCTGAATAACATCTCCCTTTTCTGAGTTCTCATCTGCCGTGCTATTTTTTTTCTGCACAAAACCTTTATTACCCTTCTCTGCCACCCTGAAAGTCACTGTTGGCAACACCCTTTCAGTTCCTGTCCGAAGGTGTTTGGCTGAAGACCCAGAGGCCTTTTTCTCTCCTAGCACCTGGGATAAAGCAAGTAAGTACTCAGTGAATGTCTTTTAAAAGAAAAATGTTTATTGTTAGAACAATCCCGACCCAGTGATAATCTCCTGGATATGTATAAGACTCACATGTGTCTCCAATTTCCCAACATCTTAAACTAGGCACAGCTCAGCTCTACTAGGTATCCACTATAGCTTTCACCTGAGTGGCTGCTAAAACCTGTAGATCAGTGTCACCTGGAGATTGTTAGAAATGAAGAATAGCAACTGGATCAACTGAGTCTATCTGCAATTCTCATAGGGACTTCTTCCCCGACCCGACCCCCTCACCCGCCCACAGTGCTTGGAGGCCACGAGGGGCACCAAGGCATGTGGTACCAAGGATCAAACTCAGGGCCTTAAGTGTGCTAAGCTTATGCTCCTCCCAGCCCTCAATCTTTATTTTAACATGGTCACAAGTAACCATACATTGAAACTTAAGGGCACTGGTGTGCAAGCCCAGTGCAGTCTGGATTTATACAAGTTAGCTTGGCTATACAATGGATCATTTATTCTTTTTTTTTTTGGCTTTTTGGGTCACACCCAGCAATGCCCAGGGGTTACTCCAGGCTCTGCACTCAGGAATTACTCCTAGCAGTGTTCAGGGGACCATATGGGATGCTGGGGATCAAACCCGGGTTGGCCACATGCAGGACAAATGCCCTATCCCCTGTGCTATTGCTCCGGGCCCCACTTATCTTTTTAGAAGAACTATTCAAATAAACACATCAAGTAATTTATGTTTTAAAAGCATTACTTTCCATTGAAGTGAATTTTTCAATATGGAGCATCACAAATTATGATTATATTCAAGTAAAAGGGCTGAAATTACTAGTATTTTATTATTGTAAATATCTGTCAACGAAGACTGATTTCCATGTACTTTGTGTTTAATTCTGTAAAACCTGCGTCCGTATTTTCACAGGTAAAATGGGAAAAGAGTGTCAGTTCTGTTAGCAGCTGGGTTACTCCCTGACTTATTACAGAGGTTTTCTAGAATCTTACCCAGTGCTTCAGTGCTTTTCTTCAAATGCTCTGATAAAGGATGTTAAGCATTATTGCTTATATTACACAAGAACCACTACTTTATTTTGAATTTTTTCCTCTGCCTATGATTTTCAGAGCCAGCAGTACAAAGAAACAAACCTCTCACTTCATTCTTTATTTCTGATTTTCTTCCATGTCTAGAATGTTGTCTTATGCTGAAAAAAGTTGTTTTTTAGGGCTCTCGAGATAGGACAGCAAGTCAGGCAATTGCCTTGTATGCAGTCTGCGATTGATCTGGGTTCAATCTCTGGCACTGCATATGGACCTGGATCCTTGAACTTTGAGCACAACCATAATAGCCCCCAAATAACAACAAATTTAATTAAAAAAAAAGAAATAAAAAGTAAAAATAAGAAAAGTTCTTTTGGGGCTTCATCTATAGTTGAGTTCCCAAGTTCATCCTTTGAGTAAAGCCTTGGAGCTTGGAGTCAGGTTTTTGTTGTTGTTGTTTGTTTGTCTCTTTGCTTTCTTTTTTTGTTTTTGGAAAAAGTCTGTCATGAAAAGTTGGTTAAAGTACATCACTAGTGAGCCAGGCCATGCCTGTCGCTTGTGGACTGTTGGCTCAGAAAAGAGAATACAATGAGAGGACCTTCAACATCCCTGCATCTGAGCCCTAGTTACCTAGTTACCTGTGAATGATCTAAGGAGTCATTCATATAGAGTTTGGTGGTATCACTAGTAAGATAAGAGGACTGGCAACACACACACATGCCAAAGTATATAACCGGTTCAAATTCTTTTGTTATATGTAATCTTGTTTTTCGTTTTAAGTTTTGATTTTGGGTTGTATCTGGCATTCATATCTGGGTCATATCATGGCTTACTCTTGGGTCTGCAGTCAGGAATCACTCCTGGTGAGGGACTCAGGAGACCTTGTGTGTTGCTGAGGATCAAAATGGGATTGGCTGTATGCGAGGAAGCATCTTACCTGTTATACTAGCTATCTACTCCTGAAGCTCATTCTCTTTTATTTTGAGACCGTTATGACATAGAGAGTTCAATAATATGTGAACAAAACCTGCACTCAGTCCCAGTTTTACAATGAACTGTATGCATAATCCTGAGAAAATTGCTTACAAATATGGAATTATAAAGCTACTGAGCAAAAGAAGTTTTCAGACAACTTTTAGCTCTATAATTTATATTTCATGATGCACAAGTCTTGGGGTTTGTGGAATTAGATACATTTTGTCACAAGATAGAGAAGACTCTCACATTGATCATAATAAGTAATATTTTAGCTCAGTAAAACATACATCTATTCAACTGCTTATTATTTCAAGGCATTATAGTTGGTGCTAACTGGTATACAAATATTACTTTCTAATATGAAACAGGAATAAATAAAATAGAAAATAATTTAAAAAGTCTGCATAAGCAGCTAGACAATGAACTTACCAGGAAATTATACATCAGCATCATATTGCTTCCAATCAAATATGGTGTGGTAGTTATGAAAAATGAGTAGGGAGTGTCTTATGATGTGTTGTACCCACGCAGTTTGGGAATATGTTCAGTCATATGTGAAGCTTGGCCCGAGTGTGTGGAAAGTGGTCTGCAGCATGGCGGTGGTTGGATTGTGGCCAGGCCGAGTCCCAGCGCTGTCAGACATAGAGCCATGGCGGCAGTGCACACATTGGCTCATCCACTGTGGGGTGCTGTCAGCCAACCACCAGGTAAACTGGGACTCAGCACAGGTGTTCAACCTGGCACAGACCCTCCGAGATAGAGTCCTGTTCTGCCCACTGCTCAACAACCTCTGGGCGTACTCCATCAACCTCAAGAGATCAACCCGAGGCAGCAGATATCCCAGGTGCTGCCCAGAGGTGCAGGCAGGTGCGTGTTTGTCAGTGTGCAGATCATTACAACATGCCAGTCGACCAAAAGCTTACATTAAGTAGACTGGGAACACTTGTAAAGGTGATTAGAGGCCACCCTAAAAGCCTCCGTCCCTCTTGGAGTGCCCAGCAAGCTACCTAGAGTATCCTACCCGCACGGCAGAGCCTGGCAAGCTACCCATGGTGTACTCGATATGCCAAAAACAGTAACAACAATGGTCCTCATTTCCCTGATCCTGAAAGAGCCCCAAATACGCCATCAGGTTATACTACCAAGTGACATACATGGACGAATGGAGACATTACTGGCACCTGCTCAAGCAAATCAATGAACAACGATTTCAATGAACAATGGGATGACAGTGATACAGTAATACAGTGATACTAAAAGGAATCAAGAAAAGAGAAATTATGAGAGAATAACATAGATTAAAATTGTGGGAAATAAGAAAAATGTAATTTACAGGTAGAAAAGTGAATAGAACTAGGAAGTAATTATGATAAAAAAAAAAGTAAGTAATTTCAGAAGTCATGGCTAAACCAGAAAGGTCACGAATGAATAAAAACAGGATTCATACCTTAAAGGAAATATAACATGAAAAATAGGAAAAAATTTAAATTACAAAAGCACGAGGAATTTTAATTATATGAAATTCTATATCAGACAAAAAACTCTTTATTTACAAAATAAATCAAAATATTGAGTCAGGGTGAGAAGAAAGGGCAGAAAGAACAAGAGAGTTGAGACAATGACAGAGGAGAAGGTGCACCTACCTACATTAAAGCATTGACCAAAACCAATCAATCTGTAATACCAACGGTGTGGAATTTCTTAGTATGCTTTACAAAGCTTAAACTGTTTTTGAAAAAAAAAGTGATAAATGTAGAATAAAGTCGAAGGACTTCAACATGCATGTAAGAAGAAAATAAACAATAAACAAGCAAATACAAAAGCTATTCTTTAAGGAAAATTTCCTGCAATCTGTTGAAAAGGCACAATAAATTAACTTAGGATGACCAGTCACAGTATACGAGCAATCAACTAACATTTGAGGAAAAATAAACGAGGAGAAATACATTTCAGTTAACCAGGAAAAATACATCACTGAAAAATACATCACTGAATTCAGGTGGTCATCAGACTTGTCAACAAAAGTGTTTTATAACAGAAAGCAAACCCAGTGAAGTACTAAAGAGATCTAAGAGTACTAAGATCATGAGATATAGAGCCAGGAAATTTATATGTAATTAGACTGACCCTTAAGGTTAAAAGCTGTACGTAAGCAGGCATTAAAGAGCTAGAAGAAAAGTGTTCTGAGGACAATCTTCCTTGGAATATAAATAAATAGAAGCTGAAATTGAAAGGAGAGAGATTATACAAGAACACGTAGTAGTCAATGGCATGGCTACTAGCAGGAAAAAATGAAGAGAAGAAAGTAAACCCTCAATACAAATAGATGCCACTACCATGAAATCTGCTTTCCAAGCAAAACAAACCTTACTTTAATCAAATGTTGCATGTATCAATTATAGGAGATTCAGAAGACAAAGGAGCATATAAAATTATATCATGGGTCAATGCAACCAGTAAAATGCAGAATGTGAAATGCCCATTTCATGAAATGCAGAATGTACCCCCACCAGAAAAATAGCCCAGAACAATTTAAGAACCAATAAACACAGCAGAGATGGAGACTAAGGATACTTAGAAAACATACCAAATAATTTAATATGTAAATGCTACTTGGATTTAATCCAAACAAATGACCTGAGATTATATATGTACATATACAAATGAGTACATGTATTTGCATATATGCACAAATATTTATACATGCTTATATATGCATAAGTGTATTCATACGTTCATAAATAAGATGTTGGAGAAATAAGAGCACTACTTGGATGGCTGATACAGGAGCTCTACAATTACAGTTTTTTGAAGGCATATATAATGATGTACTCTTTCGGGCAAATCGAATACACCACAGATAGCTTGCCAGGCTCTGCTGTGCAAGTGGCATTTTGTAACAGTCTGTGTTGATTCACTCTTCACCAGTTGGCACCATTGCTGCCCTCTTGCCACAATGAGGCAGTGAACTATTGAGGTTCACTGAAGAACACCTGGCTGCCCACCTATGAAATGGTTAGACTTCTTCGTCAAGATCCTGAAAGAACGGTTTGAGGCTCTTTGTGTTCCTGGAGCAAGCTGACGCCATTGGGCTACACTAGCATGCAACAGGGACAAATGGAGACATTACTGGAGCCCGCTCAAGCAAATCAATTAACAAATCATTGAACAACATGATGACAAGCAATACAAGTGATATATAGTGAATACTAAAAACGAGATTCATGCTAAAGTATTTTTTTCATGAGAATTATTTTTAAAAGAGTCATACAGAGCCGGGGCCGGTGCTTGGCTCCGGCCGGCCGGGTTTTCGGCCCGGGTGCCCATGCCTCTGCAGAGCCGGTGGATGTGGAACAAGCGGGAACCAGAGACAGCTTTAGGAATTGGGGTTCCAGCAAGTGCTTGCACCCATGTATGGAGACTGTGAACTAACTTTGGCTACATGCTGTTCCAGGAAGGGAAATGATTCATTTTCAAACTTAAATCTTCGCGGACTTAATTACTATAATGCAGAAATTGTAAACCGCGCGCCGCTACCGCAGCCGCGCGACATTTTATCTCTTCATTCTCATCAGTGGAAAACTTATTATCAAATATTTCCCTGTTAATAGAGCTGTATTCTTAGGGGATAAATTCCAACAAAAATAGTGAGTCTGTTTTGAAACTCTAACAACAATAGTGAGTTATGTGTTGAAATCTGGAATGTAATCAAGGTAAAGAGAAAAGGAAGTGAAATTATCACTCACGTACGGGGTGGGTTGGGGGGTGAGGGGTGGGATGTATACTGTTTTTTTGTTTTTTTGTTTGTTTGTTTTGTTTTTGCTTTTGTTTTTGTTTTTATTGGTGGTGGAATATGGGCACTGGTGAAGGGATGGGTGTTTGAGCATTTTGTAGCTGAGATATAAGCCTGAGAACTTTGTAACTTTCCACTTGGTGATTCAATAAAATAAATTTTAAAAAAAATGAACAGTAAAAAAAAAGAGTCATACAAAAGTATTTATGGATTAAAAAATTATATGAATCCTGGAATTCATTTTAAAAAATCTAAATAGGAAGGAGTGATGAGGAGGGTAAGGTGAATGCAGGATTAGTCATGACCTTTGCCATTAGACAAAGGCAAAGAGATAAGATATGTTTGGGGGAGTGCTAACAGAAATAAGGCGAAGAGGAAACTCTTGAGGGGTTAGGACCTTATCGGGGGTCTTGAATACCAAGTAGGTCCTTTATTTTGGCAGAGTGAAAGAAATTCTTGAGTTAAGTATGGTAGGTGTAGAGATAGGTCAGGAAGATGGAAAAGCACAATCAACTCTAGGCTTTAACACTCAATAATGCTCTTTGTACTCATAATACTCTTCTAATGCCCAGCTGCTTCCAGAGCGAAAGGGATCTATCTGTAGGAAGCTTTAGGGTGTCACGATTCAAAAGAACTCTTGATATTGCTCCTGGGTTTTGCATATTTCATCCTCTAACAGATGGGCCAGGAGGAGGCAGTTGGGGCACCGCTGTGGGGAGCTGGAGGAGTCCACGCCAGCACCTCCTGTGCTTCTGCCACAACAGGCAATAGAGTCCATCCGGAGGGGGATCCACAGCTATGCAGAAAATGCTGTGGACTTCACACAATTTAACTGAAAGGGGTCCAGGCTAATGGAGATGAGCAGCACACATAGTTTGTTCTTATTTAAGGATCTCAGACACATCCATTCTTCTAAGTCTATTAGAGTTTCCCACCCCGGGGAAGATTGTTTAGTTATGATCATCAGAGAAAGGATGCTTCAGAATGGCAGATGGGGTTTCTAATGCACGGGAGCTAGAGGGTCTGAATATGTCTCCAAAGAGCCAGGGACTTGACACTCACTGCACAGCCACTTGGAAGTGGATACTCCTGAGTCATCTCCCCTGAATAAAGCAACTATAACATACCTTGCCTGGGGGTCTCCAACTGTGAACTGCAGCTTATTCATCTGGGATGCTTAACTGGGTGACATTAAGGAAACAGTATAAATGGTTCAGTCTCCCATTGCTCAAGGAGATTGGTCAAGGAGGTAAAGCTGTTTATGAACAATGCATGAAAAAAGGTGAGAAACCACCCAGGAAGAGAAACTCAACATAAGTTTGCCTTCAGAAATTAAAAAAAGAGCCATTTAAAAAGACCTTCTAAATCAGTCATATCAAAGGGTAAGATGTTACTATTGGTGGACACATCTTAAAACAACTAAAAGCAAACAGGCTGGACAGTCCATTCACCTGCATATTCATAAGCTGCCTTATTGAACAGACAAGTGTGTGTGGCCACAAACCTGTGGCCCCTTGGTCCTTAAGAGAACACTCTCTCACTATTGATAAATTAGAAATCTGGCTCCATAGACCAGTCTCAGAAGGTGTGGTAACTTAAGCCTCCTTCCTAAAAGAGGAATCTATCCAAAAGAAAGGTTAAAGGTCAGACCTGAACTCACCCCAAATCTTCATCCAGAAAAATAAAAGCCCACACTAGTGGTCATATCCCTGATGGCATCTTTTTAATTCTACAGGGTCTTAGATCACAATAGCCAATAGTCCAAGGAAAAACAGAAAAGAAAAAAAGTCAGGAAGTAGAGGAGGTGGGGCCTGACCACAGGAGGATCAGACTCCAAAATTGACAGTATCTTCACACAGAGGGAGCTGACATCTAAAAATCTCCTGAAAATTTTTTGAAACACCTTAGAATATGAAACAGCATCATAATCTCACACATCTCAAAGTCATGCGGTGTTTCAGGAAGATCTCAATTATTTTGTTTCAATTATTAATAGCATTAATCTTTAGCAACAAACATCAACATTACTAAGATGTAATTCACACATCAGAAAAGCCACCTAACTTTTCAAGTGTATAATTCTTTGTGTTGCTATTTCAAAGGTCATGAAACCCTCACCACTTAATTGTGGAATATTTTCTTTGCCTCAAGCCCTTTAAGAAGTCACCCACTGTTCCCCAGCCCCATATACCCACCTATCTACCTTCCATCACTAAGGATTTGATCATTCTAGATATTTTGTATATTGGACTTACAAAAGGCTGTGAGTGTTTTGTGAGCAACAAAACTTTGCATTCTATATTAATTTAATTCCTTTTTATGGCTGAATAATAGTCTATGGTAAGCCTAGTGCTGATTGTGGAGGGAAGTGGTAGGTGCTATCATTGAAATTTTATATAAAACTGGACTAATTAATAATAGCATCTTTCTTGTTTACTGGTTAGTAAAATAGTGCAGTTTTTCTTCTGCAAATATATAATGAGAACAAAAAAACTTCTAAAGCAAAACAAAACCTCCTCAGACTGCATTCAGAGGGAGAACAGGGCACTTTGGTGTGACATGAAGCAGTGCCACGCTGATCACAGTGGTAGGAGTCTCAGAGGCAGATGAACCAGGAAAACCCCTGGCATACAGCTCACTCCCCTCAATGATGGAGGGAGAATTGCAGGCTGAGCCGAATCTTCTCTGGGAAAGATGAAATTTAGATGCTGCAGTGTAGCATATGCTTCGGCAAACCTGAGTTTCATATCAGAATAAGGCAGTCCATGATGCAACCAAACTCAGGTCTTCTTTGTTAAAAAGAGAATCTGAGTAATTTTATGTTCGGTCTGTCACTAGTTCCTACAACATACACACTGTTCAATATTCACAGCAGGTTCCTTCCTCCAGGAATGATATATATTGAATATGGCAGAGTTAAACATAGACCTCTTCCGTAGAAACTGGAATTATACTTTATAAGTCTTCCTTCCTTCCTTCCTTCCTTCCTTCCTTCCTTCCTTCCTTCCTTCCTTCCTTCCTTCCTTTCTTTCTTTCTTTCTTTCTTTCTTTCTTTCTTTCTTTCTTTCTTTCTTTCTTTCTTTCTTTCTTTCTTCTTTCCTTGGAACTTGAATGTTTAAAGGGTGATCTCCTCTGAGAAAATGCACTGTACTGCATTGTCATCCCATTGTTCATTGATTTGCTCGAGCGGGCACCAGTAATGTCTTCATTCTGAGACTTGTTGTTACTGTTTTTGGCATATTGAATATGCCGTGGGTAGTTTGCCAGGCTCTGCCATGGGCGGGATACTCTTGGCAGCTTGTCGGGCTCTCTGAGAGGGACAGAGGAATCAAACCCAGGTCATAAGATAGTCTTATAATTATTTTTAAACAAAGGCATGAATAATGAAGTAGCAAAATATAAAAGTATTAAAAATTCTTTGATTTTTTTTGTGTGTGTGAGGCAATGAGCAAGTTAAACAATCTGTGTCTCTGTCCTATATCCCACCTACCCAATCATCCCAAACCCAGACTCATACCTTCCCAGAGACTTAAACGTTTGTATTGCTGGGTTTAGGATTCATTTATGTATAGGGTACCAGGAATGTTCCTAGCAGTTACTAATATCCAAACTTTTATGACTGACCAAGGACCTAACAAAGCTTTTGTGCAGTTAAATTTATAGATTTTTTTAGGAATGTCCATATTGTCCCAAGAAAGACTGGCCCAGTCAACATTCCCAGCAGCAGTGAATGAGATTCTCTTTCTCTCTGCATCCAGGTCAGCACTAGTTGCTCTTTTCCTCTTTGATACATGCCACTCTCTGTAGTGTGAGATGGTATCTCATTGTTTTTATTTATACCTCTTGAAAATTGGTGATGCAGAAAATCTCTTCACGTGCCTTTTGACCATTTGTATTTCTTCTTTGAGGAAGTTACTTTTTATCATTTTTTGCCATATTTTTATGAGGTTGAATGTTTTTGTCTTGTAAAGTTTTACCAGTGCTTTTTATGTAACTTTGATACTAACCCCTAATCAGATGATTGTTGGGTAAATAATTTCTCTCATTCCATGGGCTGGCTTTGTATCTTGGTCCAGCCTTTCTGAAAAACAACATGGATATTCCTTAAAAAAATCTAGGAATTGAGCTTTCATTTGACCCAGCAACCCCATGTTCCCTTTCCCCAACAAAAAACTGGGGAACAGACATTTGCACCCCTAAGTTCCTAGCAGCACTCTCCCAAACAACCAAAGTCTGAAAACAACCCAAGTGTCCAAGGACAAGTGACTGATAAAGAAACTATGGCACATAGACACCATGAAATATTACTAGCTCATGGGAAATGACAAAGTCATGAAATTTGCTGCTGCATGGTGGGGTCTGGAAAGTAGCAGGCTGAGTAAAGTTAATCGGATATAAAGAAACTTAATGAATCCCCCAACACGTGGGTATTGATAGGAACACATAGAGAGATAATGAAAACAAAGAACATGAGAACTGGTATTCAGTAGGAAACATGCCAGTTGAGGTGGCTGGGGCTAAGGCAGGGAGGGGGCAGTGTCTGTGGTGGAGGGAAGCATTCAACTAAGAGGAGGAGGTGGTGCTTAAAGGTGATAGATAAAGTGTCTATGAAATCCTACCAGCAACAGTGCTGTAAAGCACAGTGCAAAAAGTTATTAAAAAATAAAAACGCATCTCATAGATGCAGACTGGTGGGTGGGAGGCAAATGGGGTTGGGGAGTATTGATGGACAGAAGTGGACATTGGTGAAGGGATCAGTGCTGAAACATTATATCCTGACAACCAATCATGAATAACTGTTACTTCATAGTGACCTAATAAAAAAAATTGAGCAGTAAAAAAACACACATATCTTATGAAACAACCTCTAGAGAGCCTCTCCAAGGAGAAACAGAATACTGACAAAGAAAGTTAAGCCAATTAGCAGCTCCGTTTAGTCAGAGACATGTGGGAGATGCTACTGGCACGGACTCGCCCAGCACTTAATCCCTTCACACAGAGCTCAGTTAGGCAGAGAATTAAGAGCCTACCAGGCGCTGGGCTTTCCCTAAACCTCAACACTCTTAGGGGACTTTTGTGCTAACAACAACATCTCCCTCCTGCTAAGAAAATAATATATGTGTTTCCATCAATACCCACGTGTTGGGGGAAAAAAATAACTGCTCGAAACTGCTCATTAAAATAATTAAAAACTGCCTTTAGCATAAACAGAAAAGTGTGATTTGGCAGTGGGAATAGTTAATGAAGCACTAAGAGTCAGATCAGTTATTGTTATTTAACATTTAAATGGCACATTGCAATTGCAAAATGCTGCATCATCAAATTTATCACTCTTGCTGCCCTGAGACTTTTTGCTCATAAAAACAATCCAAATCTCAGATAGCAGGCAAAGCTTTGTCGTAGAACCTCCGGAAAAGAGTGCAGGAGTTCTAAATCTGATTCATTAATAGTAAAAGAAGTGCAAAAAGTGGTGTGATACTGGAAATAAGAAAACCTGCATATCAGAGTTATTACTTGCTAGGAAAGTTGTAACTTCCTTTAGCTTTGTCAATATTGTAGTTTTAAGGAAGATTTGATGAGAGGAACCTACAACCACACCTCCAACAATCACCTTTGCCATATCGATCCCTTCCATATTTTGCCAACAATACACCATCTCACAGGCATTACCACTACACCTCCACCATTATGATCAGTGGTACCATCATCTCCATCATCACCACCACCACCTTTACCACCACAACCTACACCACCACTAATCTGACCACCACTATCAATAACGTCCAGCAACAGCACGACTATATCACATTTCTACTAACTACCACCACTCCAATCTCCTTCCCAACCATAGTCACTACTCACCACCACCATTATCATCACCATCACTAATTCAATCACCAGGAGTTATAAAAGGAGAGCCCAAGTAAAAAATATTCAGGGGCTTGAGAAATACAGTAGGTAGGCAGCTTGCCTTGCATGTGGCCGACGTGGATTCAATCCCTGCACACCGAAAGGTCCCTGGAGCCCCACAAGGAGTGATCCCTGGGCAAAAATTCAAAAGTAACCCCTGAGCACACAGATTAATTCCTATGGTCAAGAAAAGAGAGAGAGAGAAAAAGAGAGAGAGAGAGAGAGAGAGAGAGAGAGAGAGAGAATTCCAGACTATCACCTGTGTTTCCATGCAGCACTCATACAGTTTCCGAAAAACATGAGTGGGGAGGGGAATCTTCTAGAGGTCGACTGAGAACAGAAAGAAGAAATTCTGCTAGAAGGTGGTATAAATATATAGAGAACATAGTATTGCGCTCCTATTTTGGGGGATAATGAAATAAAGAAAAAGTTACTGCCCCACCTACCACTATGAAGTTATTCTTCTTTGGTGGTAGGATGGCTCTGTCAGTAGCGCCACTCAGCTACATGACAGTGGCAGCTGGTAGCAAGGGTTTGGCAGTGTAGACGTAGTGAAAATCCCTACCCCCACAGCCCCACGGGTACCGCCCCTCCAAGCTTGCCCTCACTCGCTGCTTCTGGCTGCCCTTCTTCTCTGCCAAACCCTTGCTCACTCACTCAGTGCTCCTTCGAGTGCCTACCTTGTTCCCCCATCACTGCCCAGCTTGCAAGAATTCCCCTATGACATGCTCACAGGAAAACTACTCAGGAGCAGGGGTCAGGTCCCATGGCTTGCGAGCACCAGAATCCAAGTTCAATCCCCAGCGGTGCCTGTCTCCCATTCTTTTCTTTTCTTTTCTTTTCTTTTCTTTTCTTTTCTTTTCTTTTCTTTTCTTTTCTTTTCTTTCTCTTTTTCTTTCTCCTTCTTTTCCTCCTTTTCTTTCTTTCTCTTCCTTCCTCCCTCCCTCTTTCTTTCTTTCTTTCTTTCTTTCTTTCTTTCTTTCTTTCTTTCTTTCTTTCTTTCTTTCTTTCTTTCTTTCTTTCTTTCTTTCTTTCTTTCTTCCTTCCTTCCTTCCTTCCTTTCTCTCTTTCTTCCTTTCTTTCTCTCTTTCTTTCTTTCTTTCTTTCTTTCTTTCTTTCTTTCTTTCTTTCTTTCTTTCTTTCTTTCTTTCTTTCTTTCTTTCTTTCTTTCTTTCTTTCTTTCTCTCTTTACTTCTTTCTTTCTCTCTTTCCTTCTTTCTTTCTTTCTTTCTTTCTTTCTTTCTTTCTTTCTTTCTTTCTTTCTTTCTTTCTTTCTTTCTTTCTTTGTTTCCTTCTTTCTTTCTCTCTTTCTTTCTTCTTGCTGGGTCATACCTGGTGATGCTCAGGCCTTACTCCTGGCTCTGCCCTGAGTAATTACTCCTGACGGAGCTTTGGGGACCCTATGGGATGTCGGGGATCAAACCCAGGTCAGTCGCGTGGAAGGCAAATGCCCTCCCCTCTGTGCTATCACTCTGGCCTCCCATAATGTATTTTCTCAGTGTAATACATGTTTATCGAGCGCCCAGTTTTATGACCTCATGAGAAGGTAATGAGAAGGACAGGACCAGCTCCCGGCAGAGGCGTCCTGCTTCCTTCATTCTGCAGGCGGGGGCTGTGACCCTGTGAGAAGGGGATGTTTTTAGAGGCAGGTTCTGTTCCAGTATGATAAAGACTCGTCAAGAAATAGGATAAAAATATTGCTAGCTTAGGTCAAGGATGCTTTCCCTCCTGTCCCAGCCTTTCCTGCCCTATGGTCAGAGGACCCTAGGACCCCGCTAGGATGTTCTCAATGCAAGGGCTTGAGATGCAGTGTTGCTTAGGACCTGCAGTGCTGGGAAACTGCCACCATTATCGCTGCTTGCGACTTCTAGGTTATAACTGGAGGTTCTTGGGGGGAAGCCTCAGGGACTTCACCTGGTAGTGTTCAGGGGACCATATGGTCTTGGGATCAAACCTGGATTGGCTGCATGCAAAACATGTGCCTTAATCCCTTTACCTCCTTTCAACATCCATGTGTGTGTGTGTGTGTGTGTGTGTGTGTGTGTGTGTGTGTGTGTGTGTGTGTGTGTGTGGTGGTGGGAGCACACCTGGCCGTGCTCGGTGCTTATTCCTGGCTTTGCACTTAGGGATCACTCCTGAGATCTCATGGGACCATATTTGGTGCCAGTGATTGATCTGGTTCAGCCTTGTGCAAGGAAGCGACACCCTGCTGTACCATCTCTCCAACCCCTCCTTATGATTTCTTAGTAATCTGAAACAGTGCTCAGAATCCCCCCCCCAATCATGTTGCCAAATACAAGGGGCACTGGGAAACCAGGACAAGCAGAGCCGGGTGAAATAAGGGAATGAGAGACCACCAGGGGCAGCAGCTTGTGATTGCTTTGAAGTTTGAGATCTGGAAGGCAGAAGGGTTTGCATGGCGATGATTCGCAAGGAGCCATTGCCCATTGGATGGTCGCAGAGGGAAAGCCTCCCCTGCCAATAAGCAGGTTGAAGAATTTGGAGGCTTTGGAACGATGGCCAGCTTGAGTAATAATCTTGAAATAATCGAGAACTTGCACATTGAAATCTAAGTGGGCAACTTGAGGGAAAGTCACGGCTGAGGAATTGAGAGGACACAGTCAAGGCTCTGATTGTGGATCTCAGCCTGGGGAGAGAAGACGCTGTCCACAGAGGGTGATGGACAATTTCTCTTCACTTTTTTAAAATTTTCACTTTGGGGCTACATGCAGCTGCGCTCAGGATTTACTTGTAGCTCTGTGCTCAGTGGTTGCATCTGCTGGTAGTTGGGGGATTACGTGGTGTCGAGAAAAAGACCGAGCCCACAGATATGCAAGGCAAATACTGTACCACACAGCCACATAGTTTCTGGCCCTGTACTCTCTCTCTCTCTTTTTTTTTTTTTTGTTCTGTTTCGTGTCCTCACCCAGCGGAGCTCAGGGCTTACTCCTGGCTCTACACTCAGGGATCACTCCACTCCTGATGGTCTTGGGGGTACCAGGGATCAGGGTGGGTCAGCCATGTGCAAGGCTAGGGCTCTACCTGCTGTCCTATTGCTCTGATCCCTGTACCTTTTGATGCTCATAAACGTGGAGGCCACATTTGGGAGGGAGCTTTAGCACCCTCCCAAATGGTCCCTTAACAATGAAAAATCGGGGGCCGGAGAGATAGCACAGTGGGGAAAGTATTTGCCTTGCACCAGGATAACCTGGGTTTGATCCTCAGCATCCCATAGTGTCCCCCAAGCACCACCAGGAGTAACTCCTGAGTTCAGAGCCAGGAATAACCCCTGAGCATTGCTGGGTGTGGCCCCAAAATTAAAAAACCCAACAAAAACATTACCTAAAAACAACGAAGAATCACCTCACCTAGTTGTCAGTAGTGCTGAAGCTGAGAAAGTGAATTCACTCTAGAGAAACTCTTGTTTATTCAAGGAGGAAGACCCTGATGGTTTTTCTTTCCAGTCTACTATATATGTCTCCATGTCAGTTCATTCTTTCACTTAGCGATAATGCGTGGAGCTTCACTTCCGTCCCACGTGCCATGCTTGTCATCAAGTTTTGTTAGACTTCCTTTTAAAAAGTTTATTTTAAATAAAACAATGCTCCTGGAAGTGAATGCGGCCGTGCGACCTCTTATAGCCTACTTCTCCCTCTCAGAAAGCCGGACAAGGTACCAAGAGCATCCTGCCCACATGGCAGAGGCTGGTGAGCGCCCCGTGGCTTATTCGATATGCCAAATACAGTAACAATGATGAGTCTTATTCCCCTGACCCTGAAGGAGCCTCCAATGAGGCAACACTGGGAAGAACGAGTAAAGAAAGGTTGCTAAAATCTCAGGGCTAGGATGAATTGAGATGTTACAGGCGCCCACTTGAGCAATGATGATCAACGGGGTGACAGTGATACAGTGATCACCTATGTTTGTATAGATCACAGCTGAAAATATATTTATATTTTAAATTGTTTTAAAATTAGCCTATTTGGGGGCCAGAGAAATAGTATAGGGGGGTAGGGCATTGGCCTTGCACACAGCTGACCCAGATTTGATGCTTGGCTCCCCAGATGGTCCCTGAGCACTGCCAGAAGTGATTACTGGTACAAAGCCAGAAGTAACTCCTGCACAGCCAGGTGTGTTCCCCAAACCATAAAACTCATAATTTTGAAAACTATAATACATTATAATGTCAGAGGCCACAAATGATCTTTTTATTACTCTACCCACAACCACTCATTCATATACACCTATGGCTGGCTCTTTTACACTACAATTCCCTTTGTTTGTTTTTGGGGTCACATCAGTAAACTCAGCTTACTCCTGCTCTGCACTCAGAGAATCACAATTGGCAGTGCTTGAGGGACCATATGGGCTCGGAACAGAACCCAAGTCAGCCTACCTTATTATCTCTCAAGACTTATAGTACGATACTACAGACAGCCTGAAATATTTATTTTCTGGCTCTTCACAGAAAAAGCTAACAGGTTCCATATCACTATTATTACCATATTACCACAATTACCACAACCACCATCACTCACAATTAGCATGATTACTGTTACTAACTCCACCACAATCATTGGCACAAACAATGCCATCATTACCATCACCTTCAGTACCAATAGCATCCCCAGAGCTTGCTACAGTTTGGAGCTACGGAAACAACCCTTGTGGTCAAAGAGTTTAATGACCAGACTGTTAATGTGAACATAGACTATTAATATCAACATAGACTGCTAGTGTGAACATAGAAGAAGGAGCTCTTCTTGCCCACCGGCTGTCTCTAAAATTATCATGGGCAGTCTGGATGGTGCTGTGGAGACAAAGAATTCCTAATGTAAACCTGTACACACACACACACATGCATACCCACACATACACACACACTGATATTTCATATTCTTGGTGTTCTAAACAATTGGATACTTAGAGTGTTTTAGGATGAGAATGCAGATTTGTTCTGGGAGAATGAATTAAAATTATGTCTGAGGGCAGAGAGGCAGAAGGGGTTAACGGTTAGTTATTAACTGGCATCCCTCGTGTGCAGCTGAGTTCACTTCAATCCCTGGCACCACATAGTCTCTAGAACATCTCAGGGTGGCCTGGGCAATCCGCAACACCTTGCCTCCCCTCCTGTCCTGGGAGCACAGCATCCACATACCCTTCAAAATCTTCTTGTGGGGTCAGGCCTCCAGAGCCCTGCTTGAGAGGACAGAGAAATGAAACCTTAAAAACTGCTCATAATGCTACTTGGAACTTGAGTTTGGTATTAAACAAAGCACAAACAAATAATCTGACGGGAACAAAACCACTATCAAATTAGATAACAGTGACTACAAATATTAATATTACTAGATAAAACAGAGCATAAACATGGTTTTTTTATTTAGTGCTTTAAACTTTAAAAATTAAAAGAAATACATTTGTACAATTAAAACTTCCATGGACAGATATTCATACTGACACTAAGTTGATCAGATGTTCTAAGGAATTCCCTCACTACAGATTAAGACTTCAGATTTGAATGCAATTTGAAGAAAAATCTACAAGGATTGCTGCTGTTCCATAAAAAAAGGATTTACTGAAAAGGAGAGAACTGCACTGGGGTAGAATGCCAGCAATAGGCATGAGAGTAAATGATGTAAGCTCAGTAGAGAGAAAAGCTGGGAAAATGAGACTAAACCCCTCTTCTCGGGTTTAATAGAGTGGTATTGAATTTAACATGAATTGAACACATTTTATTTGTTGAGATAACACTTGCTAGTCTCAACCAGTGGAGTTTTTTATTCAGTAGGACAAGATCCAAACATTGTTTTTCTAAGAAATTCACAGGTGATACCCTCTGTTGCTACCAGAGGCACTATAAATATTTTGAGAACTATTGTTTTGTAAGTTCTGACAGAGTAAAGACAGGGAACATAAATGAACAAAATAAAGATGTTCACAGATAGTTTAAAGACTAAGGAAATTAAACCCTAAGGAATTCTAAAACTTTCACTGGCTAAGTGTCAGAACATAGAGGATTCACTATCAGGCCAAACAATAGGTTTGTATATTTAACCAAAAATCCCCTCAATTGCAAGGTTTATTAAAACACACACACACAAGCACTTAAACACTAAAAATACTGTATGTCAATCAGGCAGTAGGTGTTACTCTATTGTTGTAAAGCACTCCGGTTCTGTCCTCAGGCAGTCAAGACTAAATGCAGAGGACCAGAGAAGGCTTGGCCAAATTCAGTAGAAACTTTATTTGAGGTCACAATCACGATCACAAAATCCCGTTGATCATCGAGTGGCTTGAGCAGTCTCAGTAACCTCTACATTCATCCTATCCCTGAGATTTTAGAAGCCTCTCTCTTCTCAGCCTTCCCAACGATACCGCATTGGAGGCTCTTTCAGGGTAAGGTAGGGAAAGGCATGGATGGGAAAGCATGGGGTATCTAGAAGTAAGATGCCTAGGAAATTTGAAAATTTTCTCTTTTTTATAGTCTCTTTACCATGGGGATGACTGAACATTCTGTGTTGGGCTTAAGACATACAAGATGGGGCTGGAGAACGGCAGCTTGGGAGGTTGCCTTGCACCTGACCGACCTGGGTTTGATATGAGGCATCCATATGGTCCCTCAAGCACTGCCAGGAATAATTCCTGAGTACAGAGTCAGAAGTAACCCCTGAACATCACAGGGAGTGACCCAATAAAGGCAAAACCATGAAAAATGGACAGATAAAGAGGTTGGAGAGATCTGAATGTTTGAAAGGATTAATTTCCATACATCTTGCCCACATCCTCAGGAATTTTTCTCTTTAGGTCCACCCTTTATAATCTCACTCACCTATTTCCTTCCTAGCTATATAATTATGTATATCACTTATGATACTTATAATAATTGTGTTAAAATAATGATAAATTACTTATAATTTATAATATACAAATTACTCATAAATATATAAATAATTATAAAATTGTGTTAATTAGTTTTAACTGAGACAATGGTGAAAAGAAGCAGACATTTTCGTGCTGGGTGTGGAGTTGGACTGCTGTATGTCTGAAACCCTATAACGGACAATACTGTAAACCATATTATCTATAATCTAAAAAATAATAATTAAAAATATTCAGTTCTAGACTCTGACTAAATATTCACAGGATAAGTTTCAGTGATAAGTTCCAAACCAACAGAGATAGGCATACGTCATAAACTTTTAATCTAGATTTAAAATAATCAGGCATAAGATTTACCTAAAACATAAGGACATGGGAGCATTACAAGCAAGAACTAAAAGAACGTAAATTATAAGCAAAAATATAAGAAACCTGCCACAATTTGGTGAATTTCAAACAAGGCAGGCATTAAAAGGAAGACATTATTCCAACACAAGTTTTCATACAAACCTTGTAAAAATAATATTATCTGCTATAAAGGGGTGTGGGAATACTTTCCCTTGACTCCAGTGAGTTCCTAACAATACTTCTTCTTTAAAGTCAGCTCTAAGACAGAAGTCGACCTGGGGACAGTTCTCACACTCACAATAGGTCCTTCAGCAAGAACCATAAAAAACTTGGAAAAATAGATTTTTTTTTAATTACTAGGCCTGGGGACTACACAAAATTCCTGGGAGACAGTGAGATCATGAGCAAAGTCACAATCAATAACATCAGAGAACTTCATGATTTAGGTGGTTTAGTCTTTATAGGCAGATTAAAAACATAAATACTAACAAATAGGTGGGAAGAGAGACAAGAGGAAAAGGAAAATTGAAATTGACATCAGTAACTTTCAACTCATTAGTGATCTTAATCGGGTGGATCTACAGAGCAAAGGGGCAGGAATGGCGGCAGAGACCTACAGTCCAGGGCTCTTCATGGGCGCCTTGAGGTGATGACCCCATTGTGGAAGGTTAAGTCAGATTTTTGCATAGGACACAGAGAAAGAGAGAGAGAGAGAGAGACAGTGAGAGAGAGAGAAATCAACTGTCAGGGTTTACACCTGTATCACTATATCACTGTCATCCCGTTGTTCATTGATTTACTCGAGCAGGTGCCAGTAACGCCTCCATTCGTCCCAGCTCTGAGATTTTAGCAGCCTCTCCATACTCATTTTTCCCAATGATTGGAGGCTCTTTCAGGGTCAGGGAATGAGACCTGTTATTGTTACTGTTTTAAGCATATCAAATATGCCATGGGAATCTCGCCAGGCTCTTCCATGCTGGCGGGATACTCTCAGTAGCTTGCCAGGCTCTCCAAGAGGCATATTTCCCTTATGATGAAATGTCGCATGGCCTCGAAGTGGCCGTGTGGTCACTCATGTGTGAGGTTCAGCCTGAGCGTGTGGAAAGCGGCCTGGAGAGTGGCAGCAGTTGGGTAGTGGAGGTTGGCTGCCGGGGCTGGGTTCTTTGGGGCAGGGAGAGCTCTCACCCGCCCCCCTCTGGAGCACCCCTGGCATGGAGTCTGGTGGCATGGTTATGGGGGCCTCATTTTATGCTCCTTTCTGGGAGAAGCAGCTGTGAGTTCTGGAGGTTGGACAATGAGGAGACTCTCTGGCACTGGCAGGAGGTGGCTTATGGGTGTGACCCCTGGGTCGCTAAAGATTGGGGGAAGCAGGCAAAAGATCTCTGGTCCTGGGTCCTGTTGAACCCAGAGTCCAAGATCATAAAGTCCAGCATTACCTGGGTTCCGTGGAACTTTGCTCATACCTGAGGCTGAGTCCAAGCATGTGAAAAGTAGCCTGGAGTGTGGCGGCAGTTGGGTAGTGGAGGTTGGCTGCCAGGGCTGGGTCCTTTGGGGCGGGGAGGGATGTGAGGGTGATCTGGCTATGACATCTGTCACCCCATTGATTGCCAGGGTTTACACCACACATAGTTAAAACAAACAAACAAACAAACAAAAAATGGGGAAAAGAAATGAATAGAAACTTCCTCAAAGAAGAAATACAAATTGTCAAAAGGCACAAGATAAATGCTCTACATCACTAACCACCAGAGAGATGGAAATTAAAACAACAAAGAGATATCTCACATCACAGAGACTAGCACACAACAAAAAGAACAAGAACAACCAGTGCTAGTGCAGATGCAGAGAGAAAGGAACACTCATTCATTATTTGGAAAACAATAGGGTCATTTATCAAAAACTAGGAATTGAGCTTCCATATTACTCAGCAATACCAATTTTTGGAATATACCATGAGAGCTCCAAAATGCACTGGAAAAATGCCATCTGCACTTCTATGTTCATTGCAGCACTATTCACAATAGCCAGAATCTGGAAACAACCTGAGTGCCCAAGAATAGATGACTGGATATAAAGATACTATGATTTATCTACACAATGGAATACTATGCAGCCACCAGGAAAAAGAAAGTCATAAAATTTTCTTATAAATAGACATGGAGATGGGGCTGGGGAGACATGAAGATGGGGCTGGGGCGATAGCACAGCCGGTAGGGCGTTTGCCTTGCACTCGGCTGACCTGGGTTCAATTCCCAGCATCCCATATGGTCCCCTGAGCACCGCCAGGAATGATTCCTGAGTGCAAAGCCAGGAGTAACCCCTGAGCATCGCCGGGTGTGACCCTAAAAATAAAAACATAAAATAAAATGAAATAGACATGGAGAGTATCATACTGAGTGAAATGTGTCAGAAGGAGAGGGACAGACGTAGAATGATTTCACTCATTTGTGGGATATAAAAAAGAAAAAATAACAGTGTGATACTAACATCCAAGGACAGTAGAAACAGGGCCAGAAGGATTAGTCCACTGTTGGAAGCTTGCCCCAAGTAGAGGAGGTTAGTTAGGAGAGAAAAGGGACTACTATGACAATGACAGTTGGAAATGATCACTCTGGACAAAATTGCATGCTGAGAGTAGGTAAAGTGATATACACAATAATCTGTTCGTCCCTTGCAAACCATAATGCCCAAAAAAGAGAGAGTGAGAGAGATACAGAAATAAGAAAAGTGCCTGTCCTTGAGGCAAACTGGAGCAGGGGATGGGTGATAAGGGGGAGGGGCGGCGGGAGGGAAATTACAGACATTGGTGGTGGGAAGTGCACACTGGTGAAGAAAGGGGTATTTGAACATTGTATGACTGAAACCCAGACATGAAAAAAAAGTAACTGTGTATTTCATGATAATTCAGTAATAAATACATACATAAATAAATGAATTTTAAAAACCACAATTTAAACCCCTTCTAAAAACCATTAAATAAATGACTTGGGCATTGTAAAAATAGAAAAGAAAAGGTCCAATTATCAATACCTAAGTACACATTCACTCATATCATAGTATAGAAACAAAACTTATAAATTAATAGAATAAAAGACACCCCCACTACCAGAACAAGATACTTCAAAATGTCCAATAACATCAAGAACATAAGGGGCCAAAAATAAGAAAGACATGTAATATTTAAAGTAAAAAGTTTAAGCAAATGAGTATATGTAAAACAACATGAAAATTTAAGCATATATTCTTCTAGGTATATATCTTTCTTCTGTTTCTCCTTATCTTTTATTTCTTCCCTCTTTCCATCTCTCTCCACAAAAGAATAATAAAATGTCAGGCCATGAAGTATAAGAAAAATTCAAATAATAAATATCATATAGATTATATTCTCAAACTACAATAGAGTTGTTAAGTCTATATGTAACACTGTAGTACTGTAGTCCCATTGCTTATTGATTTGCTTGAGCGGGCCCCGATAACGTCTCCATTGTGAGACTTGTTGTTACTGTTTTTGGCATATTGAATATGCCACGGATAGCTTGCCAGGCTCTGCCGTGTGGGCGGGATACTCCTAGTAGCTTGCTAGGCTCTCTGAGAGGGATGGAGGAATTGAACCCAGGTCAGTCACATGCAAGGCAAATGCCCTACTCGCTGTGCTATTGCTCCAGTCCCTGATTTTAGAAATTAAAACAAAAACCCTGAACTAGTTATGAACATTTATTTATTTTCTTTTGGGGGTCACACCTGGCTCTACACTCAGAAGTTACCCCTGGAGGTGCTCAGGGGACCATACGGAATGCTGGGAATTGAACCCGGGTCAGCTGCGTGCAAGGCAAATGACCTACCTGCTGTGCTATGCTCCAACAAGTTGTGAACATTTAAACATTAAAAAAATTCCCAAAGAGACATGTCTCCCTATGTGAAAAAACCAGCAGGTGCTATGCTGAGGTTTGCTCTCTTCAGGTGAAGGATCTGATCTCCAGGGAGCACCAATCTTTTCATCACTTTAGACAAGATTGGTTTTACAACTTATTCCCATTTGGCCCCATAAATATTTACACTAACAATCCTTGCTTCACTGATTTCCAGGAGAGTCTATGAGGCAAATATTTTCAAAAGTCTAACCTTAAAAACTGTGATATACTATCAACACCAAAATCAAAAGCTGACACCATGTTTCTTAAATGTAATAGTTTTTAAAAGGCCTATCAGTCTATATACTTAATTAAAACACAATTATTTAGACAAGAATAAAAGAGAAATGATTTCTTCATAACCACTGGACCAAAACCAAATCAGAATAAAATAAAAAGATTTTGAGAACTGAATCAATTGAAAAACAATATACAAAACAAAACAAATTACATATCAAAAACTAGGGATGCAAGTTAAACAGGGCACACCCTTAAATGATTATACATTAGGAGAAAAAGCTAAAATTTAATGAGTTAAGATACAAATGAATAAATTGCTAAAAAGTAATAGCAATGAGAAAAATATGTGTTAGGTGGTAAAAAAGACAAGAACAGAAACTAGTGAAAACAGAAAGCAAAGATACAACCTGGAGACTCACCAGAGTCAAAATTTTGTTTGTATAAAATCCCTCTCATGAAACTGATGAAAGACAGAGAGAGTGAAAGTGTCCATTGAGTTATACTTCTGATTCTAGAGAGAGGACTGAGCAGATATTTATTTTCTATCCCCTCCTTTTAAGATCTCATAAAGTTAATGAAAGAATAAGAGGTCTTATGGCCAGGGAGATAGCACAATGGGCTGAGCACAGGTGTTGCCTCAAAGAGGCATGGGTTTGAGAGACACACACAGAAATCTCGGACTCAAGTAACTTGGGGCAGAGATGGCCCGGGACTTTGCAATAGGCCTTTTTCTCTAGCTTGCTCCAGATGGGGGCAGGTGCTGTCCCCCCGCCTGCCCTCTAAGAGCTCCAGCGGGTGCCATTTTCTAGAAGCCAGCAAGAAGCACCAGCTCCCACATGGCCACTATCCAGAGACACACATAGGAGTCTCAAACAACAACCTGTTGCAGCAATTTCTTTGGATCCTAATTATCAAAACCTTAGAATTCCTAAAGCATGTGGCTGCAAAAGTGGCCATGCAACATTATATCATATCCATAACAAGTGATACAAAACACATTTTCTAGCAATTGTATTTTAGGTAGATATGAGGGGAGGTAGAACTGGTCTCAAAATATTGAAGGTAACTAAAGTAGAGAAAGGATACCTTGCAAATTGTCTGCCACACAGGCAGGGGGAGGTATGGAATTCGGTGGGGGGAGATATTGGGGATTTTTTGGTGGTGGAAAATGTGCACTGGTGAAGGGATGGGTGTTGGATAACTGTATGATTGAAGTTCAAACATAAAATTTTTGTTACTGTATCTCACAGTGAATTAATAGAAAATAAAAATTTAAAAAAAAAGAGACTTGGGTTCAATCTCTGGCACTTTATGGTCCCCAGAAAACTATTGGAAATTACTCCGAAACACTGAGTAGATTTTGAGCACTGCCATATCTGATCCATAAAAAAACAATAAAATCAAGGAACTGAAGATATTCTACAACAGGTAGAGTACTTGCCTTGCCCCTAGGAGTGATCCCTGAACAAAAGTTATTTGTAAGCCCTGAGCACAATTGCTTGTGGCCCAGAAAACAAACAAACAAACAAAAACAAAGTAAATGAAATCTAGCTGTGCTAAGGACTTACTCCTAGCTCTGTACACAGAGATATGTCTGGCTTGGCTCAGGGGGCCATGTATAGTACTGATGGATCAAACTCAGTTGGCTATATGCAGGGTAAATGCCTTACCACTGAAATATATCTCCAGCCCCCCAATACAATATCATACAAGAAAAGAAAATAGTAACAAGCACTTAAAAAATAATTTCAAACAGCCATAATAGGGCCAGAGAGATAATACAGTGGCCAGGTTCTTCCCTTGCCTGATCCCAGTTAGAGCTCCCCAGTATCACACATGGTCCCCCAAGCAACAGTGGGAGCAATCTCTGAATGCAGAGCCAGAGTCAATCATGGCCACTGTTAGGTGTAGCCAAACATCAGCCCCCCAAAAAGTATTAGCAGTGGAGGGGGATCAACAATTTGCTAGAGGAACAAAAATGTTGAATTCCTCAGGAGACAGATGATGAACTGATACTGAATTCCAATTAAAATATATGCTAGAAAGACCATGGGGGTTATCCCTACAAATTGCAGAAAAAAGAACCTTGAAATGATGTAGTTAAGGGATCAATCACTTATGTGTGAAAAAATAAAGTAAATAAAGCAATCTCTTCAGTAAGTATTCTCAGTACTAAGAAAATTTATCTCATACATATCCTCTCTAATAAGTAATACACAAATTTATTCCAGAATCAAATTACAGTGAAAACCAAGGAAGTGGGTAATCAGGGAGAAAAGAAACAGTGAATAACTCCTGAAATGAATAAAAAGAAATCCCCCTATAGCAGCTGTCCAGAAACAAAATGTCCAATTTATAATAAACATACATGGGTTTCTTCAGGCTGTTACCATGACAGGAAAGAGAATAAACAAATGACTAGAAGATACTGTGATGCTAGAAAGAAGCAGAGGTTTTCTTCTCTCAATATCAAAAGGAAGCCATTTAAAAACTACAAAAGAAAATATTCCAACCAGATAAACTACAAGAATTACTGGCTTTAGATACAAAGCAAAACAAAATGTCTCTATGTTTTGAATAGCATGAATTCTAAATTACAGAAACCACTCAACATAGACACTAACATATTTCTATTCTTCTGGGATAGGGGTTATCACATGGAAACCTATATGTAGAGAGTATTATTTTATAATTACAGCTGGGATTCCTAGTTAATAACCAATCTTTATAGAATCATAAGAATAATGATTTAACATTTGGAATCTACATGAGTGGAAAACAGATCTTTAAGGTTACCCAAACTAAGTCGCTATCATCACTATTAGTATCATTGTCATCATCATAGTCAAAGCAGGTAGGCAGACAGAGGAGGAACACCTGACAATGAGTTCTTGGGAAGTAATAAACTCAAGAATGAATTTGAAGAATTCTTGTCCTAAGTCCTAAGGTAGCAAAAAAGCATTATGGCTCAATCCATTTTGTGGACACTATAATTAAGACCTGGTAAGTTTCTAACTGGTACCAGCACCAGCCCAGAGAAGGTTGATAGCCATCTAGAGAGGAACTCCAGCAGGACTGTGGTCAAGCTCTTATCCTTGACAACATCACAGCAATGGACTCGTGCATAGAATTTCCCACGTGGGAGAAAAATCTGTAAAGCCAACTTTGCAAAGGGAAGCAGAACAATTCCACATTGAGTGCAGCAGATGGCTGGGAGTACAAGAGGGTCTCACCTGCATTTTCACCTGAGATGTGTAATCTTAGGTCTCACCCCTTAGGAGAATCCCCTGTTGTCTTTGAATATATAATTCTTTGTCTTTATCCTTCCTCACAATTTCTCATTGAAATGGCTTTATTTTTGTTTATTCCTGAAATTATTTTCTGTGAGGGAAGGTGGCAAACCTGGATAATATCTAGGACTGTATTCTATTTCCTCTGGCCTGGAGCGATAGCACAGTGGTTGGGCTTTCGCCTTTCACGTGGCCAACCTGTGTTCGATTTCTCCGCCCCTCTCAGAGAGCCTGGCAAGCTACTGAGAGTATGGAGCCTGCACAGCGGAGCCTGGCAAGCTACCCGTGTGAATAGATTATGCCAAAAACAGTAACAATAAGTCTCTCAATGAGAGACGTTACTGGTGCCTGCTCAAACAAATCGATGAGCAACAGGATAAATTCTATTTCCTCCAAAGAGAAATTCCTAGGTTCAGCCTGGATCCCATGACTCTCTGACAAATCAGGTAATAGGGATTATTTCCCAAGCAAGACAGAGTGGCCTCCAGGTGTGGTTTGATGACAGCACGTGGGGCTGGTGAGACTTAAGGTTTGTATGGTGCAGGTGCTCAATGCAGACTTTCAGCAGTCCTACACTTTCCAGGCACCTCCCCGGGGAGGCCAAGGGGATCAGAAAACATAATCTTTTTTTTTTTAATTTTTTTATTGAATCACCAAGTGGAGGGTTACAAAGTTCTCAGGATTATGTCAGTTATACAATATTCAAACACCCTTCCCTTCACCAGTGCCCATCTTCCATCACCAACCCCCCCAGTATATCTGCCGCCCCCTCCCACCTCCCTAGTCCCCACCCTTGTACGTGATAAGTTTCACTTCATTTGCGCTTATCTCGATTACATTCCATATTTCAACACACAACTCACTACCGTTGCTGGGGTTTCCCCCCAAAAAGAAAAAGACAGTCCTATTGCCAATGAGGCATTTGATAGTTCTCCATTACTAAGAATATAGAGATATTAAGTCCTGCTGTTTGTTACATAACTTTTCTTTTTCCCCCTTGCCCCGAGCCACCAAGTTCACGCCTGTTTAATAATCGCCACGCTGTCTGACAAAGGGAAAAAAACCCGAAGAGGATGGTTATTTCCCGTCATCAGCTGGCGTGGGGCTCTGGCTTAGTTGATAGTCTAGTAGAGTGTCTGCAAGCAGTTTCTGGAACCAAAGGTCTTGCGCTGATATCGGCCCCAGCTCGAGATACCACCAGCGTCCCGCTGGTCCATGTACCTAATTTTTCCCCTTATTTCCCATTCCCACGCCACCAGGTCTGTTTGCTTAATGGACATCACACTATGTTTGACACCACACCACGTTTCTTCCCGAGAAAGAAGGATATTTCTTCTCAGCTGGCGTGGGGATATGGCTTAGTTCAATCTAGAGAGATGGCTACCATTTTGGTTGCCTTCAATATTTCAACAAAAAACTTACTATTCTTGTTAGGATCACCCACAAAAGTCCGACCCATTAAGAAGGAACCATTACATACTGCTGATACTAAGATGACATTAGGTCGCGCGGCAGCGGCCGCGCGGTTTTGGGTTTCTGTCTAAAGTCCAGGGAAAAAGTTGAAGGAGAGAGAGAGAGATTTCCGCACGGGGGACCTGGCGGAAACTCTCAAGTCACATACTGCAGGTTGCTGGTGGGCTGCTGGTGTCCCAAGCAGCTGCCTCCTCTTCGTCAGTCATTCTGGGGGTGCGGGCGCGGAGAAATGGGAAAGCCCACGTGGCTGCACTCTCTTTAAGTGTCCGATGTGGGCGGAGACCGGTACTTCCCCGCCCTCGATCCCCCGCCAGCCACGCCGCGCATTTGGGTGCGTCTCTCCATTTTGTGCTCAGAGAAGTGGGGTAGATGCTGTGCTGTGCCCCGGAGAAGTTGAGGGAAAGAGAGAGAGATTAAAGAAAAAAAAAAGAGAAACGCCGGTCCCCCGCTCGGGGGACCTGGTGGAAACTCTCAAGTCACATACTGCAGGTTGCTGGTGGGCTGCTGGTGTCCCAAGCAGCTGCCTCCTCTTCGTCAGTCATTCTGGGGGTGCGGGCGCGGAGAAATGGCCAGAAAACATAATCTTTGAGGCTTCTACCTCTGTCTTCACATAAGTTATCTGCAGCAGTCATTATTTTGGCTCAGAATAATGGGCATGGAGCATGGAGCCATGAGATAGTAAAGTAGTTAGGGTTTAGGATTAGCATGTGCTCGACCTGGATTTTATTTTTTATTTATTTTTTAATAAAAATCCCATCCCATCCCTCCAGCAGTGTGCATTTTCCACTGCCAATGTTCCCAGTATCCCTCCCACCACCCTCATGGATGTGATTACAGGCACTACTACACCTAGTGTAGTTCAGGAGGACCCTGAGAACCACAGGTATGATACTGGAGGCCATAAGCCTCTCCAGAGAGGCCCCATTAATTGCTGCAAATAGGGCCGGACAGCATCACAATCACATCCTTGGGAAATTTTACCGAAACTCTGCTTGGGCCACTGAGAATCACGAAGAACTTCTGAGCACAGCTTGGGAGACTCCTTCTCCTTTGACCCAAAATAGAATTAAAGAGCATTTCTTACATTCCACAAAAGTGCTAATGTTTTTATAAGAATTACCTTGTTGGAACTCTTTACAGTTTCTATGGGGCCAATATTAAGATAATGCACAAAACAGAAAGACACAATTAGAAAGACACAACTAGAGAAGAAAATTTCAGACCAATTTTCCTGATGAAAATCAATGTAAAGGGGGATGGAGCAATAACACAGTGGGTAGGGAATTTGCCTTGCATGTGGCCAACCTGGGTTGGATTCCCAGAATCTCACTGAGTAACACCAGGAGTAATTCTTGAGTGCAGAGCCAGGATTAACCTCTGTGTATCACCAGGTGTGACCCAAAAAGAAAAAAAAAATCAATGTAAAAATGCTCAACAAAATCCTAGCTAACTGAACAATAATTGGAAAAGTGATAATAAATGAAAATAAATAGAAAAAATCCAAGCTAACTGAATCCAAAAGCATATAAAAATATCCTACACCATAATCAAGTAACATTCATCCCAAGCATGAAAAAATGGTTTAACATATGCAAATCAATGAATGCAATCACAGCATATGAATTAAAGAAAATATAAAAATTATATTATCATATAAATTGTTGCAAATAAAGCTTTAGAAATGATCCAACATCCATTCATGATAAAAACTCTAAACAAAATAGGGGTTGTAGGAACCTTCATCAAGATATTACTGGCTATCAAAAACAAAACCACAGCTAGTACTATTCTTAATGGTGAAAAACTGAAAGCATTCCCTCTAAGGTCAGGCACAATGCAAGGGTATCCCCTTTCCCCACTTTTATTTGATACAGTATTAGAAGTCCTAGTAAAAGCAATCAAGCAAGATAAAGAAATCAAAGTGAAAGAAATTGGAAAGGAGAAAGACACTATCACTCTTTGCAGATGACATGATAATATACATTCAAGATTCTACAGAGTTCATCAATAGGTTCCTAAATATAATAAAACAACACAGAAAACTAGTGTGCTACAAAGTGAACACACAAAAATCTGTCACATTCTTACATGCAAATAATTACTTAGAAGTTAAAGCAATGAAAAAATCTACCCCTTTCAAAATAGTGTCCAAAAACATCAATTACTTAGAAAGCAACAAAAGTCGTGGGAGACATATACCTTGAAAACTATAACTCACTAAGAAAGAAATAGAAGATCACTGTCACTGTCACTGTCATCCCATTGCTCAACAATTTGCTTGAGTGGGCACCATTGTGAGACTTGTCTCCATCGTGAGACTTCTTGTTACTGATTTTGGCATACTAAATACGCCACAGGTAGCTTGCCAGGCTCTACCGTGCAGGCGAGATACTCTCAGTAGCTTGCCAGGCTCTCCAAGAGGGGCAGAGAAATTGAACCCGGGTCGGCTGCATGCAAGGCAAACACCCTACTGCTGTGCTATCACTCAAACCCAAGAAAGAGTAAGAAGATGAGCTTAGGAAATAAAAACAATATTCCATGTTCATGGATTACAAGAATAAATATTGTCAAAATGATCATCCTACATAAATTATTATATAGTTTCCACACAGTTCCATCAATAATAAAATTTATTTGCAATCATAAAACACTTAATATAGCCAAACTCATACTAAGAAACAAGAAATTTTGAGGTATCTTATTGCTTGATTTAGAAGTGGACTATAAAGCTATAGTAATCAAAACAGTATGTTAATTAAAAGAAAAGAGAAAGACTCTGGCCAATGGGTCAGAATCAAGTGCCCAAAGACAAATCTTCAGATCTACTGTCAACTAATTTCGACAAGGGATGCAGGTTCATTAAGTGGAGGATGTATAGTCTCTTTAAAAAATGGTACTGGAACTTTATAACCTCACAGTACCTTTATTGCGAATCATAATGTCCAATAGGAAAAAGGGAGAAAGAAGAAAAGTACCTGCAATAGAGGCAGGTGGTGTGGGGGTGGCAAGAGGGAAACTGAGGACATTGGTGGTGGGAATATATACTCATGGAAGGATGGGTGCTAGAACACTGTATGACTAAAACCCAACCATGAACAGCTTTACAACTGTTCATCTCATGGTTATTCAATAAAATTAATTAATTAAGGAGCTGGAGCAATAGTACAGTGGGTAGGGCATTTGCCTTGCACACGGCCGACCCGGTTTTGATTCGCAGCATCCATATGGTCTTCTGAGCACTGCTGGGGGTGATTCCTGAGTACAGAGCCAGGAGTAACCCCTGTGCATTGCCAGGTATGACCCAAAAAGCAGAAAATAATAATAATTAATTAATAAATTTTAAAAAATTTAAATGTTGGGGCTGGAGCAATAGCACAGCGAGTAGGGAGTTTGCCTTGTGTGCGGCCAACCCGGGTTCAATTCCCAGCATCCCATATGGTCCCCTGAGCACCACCAGGATTACTTTCTGAGTTTAAAGCCAGGAGGTAACCCCTGTGCATTGTCGGGTGTGACCCAAAAAGCAAAAAAATAAATAAATAAAAAATAAAAAATTAAAAATGTTGTTGGGAAAACTGTATAGTTATTAAAATTGGATAGAAAGATGAACCTGACCATATCTCATACAACACACAAAAGTCAATTCAAAGTGAATCAAAACCATTGGGACAAGAACAGAATCCATAAAGTACACTGAGGAAACTTTGGCAGACTACTTCAAGATTTGGAATTCAAAGGTGTTTTCAATGATACAATTCCACTGGCAAAAAAGCAACATTAAAAAAATGGAAGACATCAAATGAAAGACTTTTTCACAGCAAAAGAAACATGAGCTAAAACTGAAAGACATCCAGCTGAATGGGAGAAAGTATTTTCACTAACAAAAAGTTGTTTAATATCCAAGAAAAATAAATAACTAAAGATGAACAAAAATTTCTTTTTTTTTAATTAGTGAATGACCCTGAGGTATAGTAAAAAACTTACAAACTTCCGTGCTTGCATTTCAGTCATATAATGGTCAAATATCCATCCCTCCACCAGACATTTTCCATCACCAATGGTCCCACATCCCTCCTACCATCCCCACCCCATTCCACCTCCCCTCATCCCACCTCTGTGGCTGGGCATTCCCTTTTGCTCTCTCTCTCATTTTGGGTGTTTTGGTTTGCAATAGAGGCCATCATGTTCAGTCTATAGTCTGCTTTCATTGCACGTCTCCCATCCCGAGCAGGTCCTCCTAGCACCATTTACTTGGTTATCCCTTCTCTAACTGAACTGCCTTTTCCCCCAATATGTGAGGACAGCTTCTAAGCTGTGGAGTAAACCTCCCAGTACTTATCTTTAGTAATCTTGGGTGTTAGTATCTCTATCTGAGCTGCCTTGTCCCACAGCTTGTGAGGCCTGCTTCCAAGCCATGGAGTAATCCTCCTGGTACTCATCTCTACTGTTCTTGGGTGTTAGTCTCCCATTCTGTTACTTTATATTCCACAAATGAGTGCAATATTTCTATGTCTGTTCTTCTCTTTCTGACTCATTTCACTTAACATGATACTTTCCATGTTGATCTATCTATATGCAAATTTAATGACTTCAATTTTCTAACAGCTGCATAGTATCTCATTGTATAAATGTACCAGAGTTTCTTTAGCCAGTCATCTGGATGAACAAAAAAATTCTAAAAAAAAATATCAAAACCCAAAGACCATATCCAAAAGTAGAGGAAATGAACCGTTACTTCTGTGAAGAAGAAAGCCAACCAATAAATACATGAAAACTGATCACCACTTATCATCAAGGAAATTCAAATTAAGAGGACAATGAACTATTATCTCACACCAGTGAGAATGGCACATATGAGAGAAAAAAAGGAACAATCTGTGTTGGAGGGAATATGAAGAAAAAGAAAATCTCACCCACTGCTGGTGGGGATGTTGTCTGGTTCAACTCCTATAGGAAACAGTATGAATATTTCTCAGAAATGTAACCCTATCACTCAACAATTCCACTTCTTGGTTATCTACTCCTAGGCCACAAAAACAATCATTCAAAGGAAATACACGTATTATTATTCGTTGCAGCACTTAGCACTATAGCTGAGAAATGGAATCGACCTAGGTGACTAACAACAAGTGAGTGGATAATGAAGGTGCTGGATATATATAAATGTGTATGTATATATGTATATATATGTATGTATGTACATATATATACTCACACACAGAACAGAACACTACAGAGCTGCAAGGAAAGATTAGATCATGCTATTTGTTGCAACTTCAAAGGAACTGGAGGGTATCATGTTGAATGAAGTAATCATAAATAAAGACAAATACCGTATAAACTCAGTTATCTGTGATATTATAGAATAACAGGTCAAGATAAATCAAAGGGAGAATCTAGATCCTATGGACCCTGGACCATAGGACTAAGGATAAGGAGGGGGAAATTGAAGGAAGAAATGTAAGAAGGGCAGGCAGAAGGTAACATGAGCAGGGGCAGTGCCCTTGGAGACACTGCTAGTGAATAGGTGTTGTTTATGCATCTGAACTGTATAACCAGCAAGACAAAGCATGAGACCCAAACTGTATCACTCACTGTATCACTGTCATCCTGTTGTTCATAATTTGCTTAAGCAAGCACCAATAACATCTCCATTTGTCCTAGCCCTGAGATTATAGCAGCCGCTCTTTACCTGTCCTTTCCAATGGTGACAAATTGGAGGCTCTTCCAGGGTCAGGGGAATGAGACCCATCATTATTACTGGTTTTGGCATATCGAATATGCCATGGGGAGCTTACCAGGCTCTGCTGTGTGGGCAGAATACTCTCAGTAGCTTGCTGGGTTCTCTGAGAGGGAGAAGTAGACAATAAGACAGGGAGAAGGTGGGAAAGGGGGGTGTATAACGGGAATATTGGTGATGGGGAGTGTGCACTGGTGGAGGGGTGGGTGTTTGATCATTATGTGATTGTAACCCAAACATGAAAGCTTGTAACTATCTCACAGTGATTCAACAAAATTTTTTTTAAAAAAAAAAGGTCAAACTTCTGGGAGCTTGGTTTTATTGTCTCTGGATCTTGGGAGGTGACTGACTAGCTACTAGAAAATGGAAGATCTGGTTGGAGGAGTCCCAGTCCCCATCTGAGCAGCCTTGGAGGTCTCAGCCCCAGGTCCCGCACACCTGGGTTCCTCTGCCGATTCCTTCATGCGTGAGACTAGTCTGAACGTGTGGAGAGGGCCTTGTGCATGGCTGTGTCTGGGTTCCAGAAGTCTTCAGCTGCTGGGGCTCTGCTCGGGGAGGGAAGGGAAACTCAACCTGCCCCGCTCCAAGGGGCCCCAGTGAAGACAGCCAGGTGCTGGGACAGGAGACCCAAACTACAATAACCAAACTTAAAAAGCTGCCTATCAAGGAGGTAGTTGGTGAGTGGGAGGGAAATTAGTGACACTGTTGGATAAAACATGACACTGGTGTTGGGACAGTTGTTGGAAAACTGTATATATAAAATATTATAAAAATATTTAAAAACCATAAAAATATTTTAAAATCATAAATTATATTTTATAATTATAAAATATTTTAAAATTATAGAATTATTTTAAAATATATAAAATATTATATGTATAATAAAATTTTGTACATAAATTATGAAAATATTTTTATAATTTTAAAATTATTTTAAAAATTGAATTTCATTTTAATTAATTAATTTTTAATGAATCACCATGAGGTACAGTTACATACTTACTTTCGTGCTCATATTTCAGTCATGCAATGATCGAGTACCCATCCCTCCACCAGTGCCCATTCTCCACCACCAATGTTCCCAGTATTCCTCCCTTCCACCCAGCCCGCTTTGTGGCAGGCGTATTCCCTTTTACTCTCTCTCTCCCTTTGGTTGTTGTGGATGACGTATCCATGTATCCATGAAAAGTATCAGTAACAGTATTACAAATCCTAGTACTTAAATGAAAATGGGTTGAAATTTTTAAACTGTGTGAATATACTTAATGTCACTGAACTGTGCACTTAAAAGTCATGCAATTGTACTTTTCAGATAGATGGTTCTGTTTTGGCTGAGGTTTTGATACATTTCTCAAACTTCAGACTGCTGTCTGTAAGTTTCCTTTTCCTGTAAAGTGCCAATAATAAAAAAGTACATCCCTCTTCCAAAAACAAAGAAAGTCATGAAATTGTAAAATGTATGTTAAATATATTTTATTACAAGAAAGAAATAATAAGAAATAGCAAGAAAGAAAGAAAGAAAGAAAGAAAGAAAGAAAGAAAGAAAGAAAGAAAGAAAGAAAGAAAGAAAGAAAGAAAGAAAGAATGAAAGGAAGGAAGGAAGGAAGGAAGGAAGAAGGAAGGAAGAAAGAAAGGAAGGAAGGAATGAAGGAGGGAGGGAGGGAATGAAAATAAAGAACATGAGAACTGGTGTTCAATAGGAAACATGCCACTTATCTATGATGGAGAAATTGTTCAACCTGGAGGAGGCAGTGTGCTGAAAGATGGTAACGTGTCATATGTGAAACCCTCTCAGCAACAGCACTATAAATCACATTATAAAAAAACATTAAAAGAGAAAGTTCCTCAAAAAGTACAACCGAAACAACATCTGCACATGTATGTTCATTGCAGCACTGTTTACAATAGCCAGAATCTGGAAAAAACCCGAATGCCCCAGAACGGATGACTGGTTGAGGAAACTTTGGTACATCTATACAATGGAATACTATGCAGCTGTTAGAAAAAAGGAGGTCAAGAATTTTGTAGTTAAGTGGATGGGCATGAAAAGTTTCATGCTGAGTGAAATGAGTCAGAAAGAGAGAGACAGACATAGAAAGATTGCACTCATCTATGGTATATAGAATAACAGAGTGGGAGACTAACACCCAAGAACTGTAGAAATAAGTACCAGGAGGTTGACTCCATGGCTTCGAGGCTGGCCTCACGTTCCGGGGAAAGGGCAACTCAGAGAAGCGATCACCAACTACATTGTAGTTGAAGGCCATGTGGGGGAAGGGAGTTGCGGGCTGAATGAGGGCTAGAGACTGAGCACAGTGGCTGCTCAACACCTTTATTGCAAACCACAACAGCTAATTAGAGAGAGAGAACAGAAGGGAATGCCTTGCCACAGTGGCAGGGTGGGGTGGGGGGGAGATGGGATTGGGGAGGGTGGGAGGGACGCTGGGTTTACGAGTGGTGGAGAATGGGCACTGGTGAAGGGATGGGTTCCCGAACTTTGTATGAGGGAAGTATAAGCACAAAAGTGTATAAATCTGTAACTGTACCCTCACGGTGATTCTTTATATAAAAATAAATAAATTTAAAAAAAAAAAAGAGAAAGTGCCTCTTATAAAAGCAGGGTTGGGATTCAGTGGGGTGGGTGGGCATTGGTGGAGGGAAGTGAACAGGTGAAGGGATCAATGTTAAGACATTATATGCCTGAAACCCAATCACAAATAATTTTGTAACTTTACAGTGACTAAATCAAAAATAAAATAAAAATATAAAAATTAAATCATGACAAAGAAGGAAATTAAACTGCCTTTAAACTATTCATGCATATTATAATCCCCCAATTTAGTTCTGTTTTCCTTATTGTAAATTACAAACTTTTTATAATATATAATTACATAATATCTAAATTACATATTTAAACTATAACATTTCATTATTACTGTTGTTTTGTACAGTTCTTACTGGTTTACACTTATCTATACATGTAAACTTAGTGAAAAACCCTATATATCATCAATTATCATAAACCACTGATGGTAAAAGGAATCATTAGATTATTGCTTCAAATGGAAAGAAGAAATTTTTCTTTCTTTCTAGATTGTAACCTTCACTCTAGCATGAGTTACTTACTAAATGAGCTTCACTAGCAGTAATTACAACCTAAGTATAATGTAGATGTGATATGAGTAGGGAGAGAGAAGAGATACAGTGAAAACATGAATGAGACAGACACAGTAGAAATAAGTGGAGAAAGATGAAGGGATGAGAAGGAGGGAAAGAGAAATACATAACACACTAAGCAGACCCAGGGTTTGATAAGGAATATAAATTGTTAAAAATAATAATTTAATATAAATTAAATTTATTTATATGATGAATATAAATTATTAAAAGTTCAAAGAAGTCACGGGTTGCCTCTCTGTCAATCAATAGTAAAGCCACACACTGATTTGGCAACTGCTAGGACCCATTTTCTGGGAAAAGGCAAAAACAAAACTGTAATAATGTTTCTTATATTCCCAAGTTCAAGAAATGAATTGAAAGTGAGAAGGTGGTTAGTTCATTATCCATATAAGTAAGTAAGCATCTACAAAAATACTTAAGGTGCAACAGGAATTACAAGTCACCCAAGTCACTTTATTTTGCTTATGCAAATGGTATTTTTACCAAACCTAAGATTTCCTGAAAAAAGTAAAAGTATGAAATTTTAAAAAATGTTTATTTCTTTATATTTTTAAATAAATAATTGTTATTGAATATAGGAAAACAGTTTTATTAAAGATTCATAAACTAATGCATGATCTCACTGGTTGCATCCTTGGTCCACCTTCTAATTAATTAATATAATAAACTCTAGGACTAATTCCTGGACTTTTATTTTATAAACACAGGCACATTTTAGCCTGGGAAACACATGTAAAAAAAATTAGCTGAAATTAATTTATCAGAATTCCGATTTTGAGAAAATGAGCCTCATTTTAACTAAGCATTCTAAGATGTTAATGATGTTAATATCTCAAATTTAATCCTCTGGCCATTTACTCTTTAGTTATTCTCTCTGCCAGTCAGTTGATGGCTTTCATTAACTTAATGAAGGCCAAATAACACAAATTGGAACAAAGAATTTCAGGGAATCCTAAGGGTGAGTCTTGGTATAAGCCAGGGTATGTTTGGACTGCTAAATGTAAAAGGGTGAAGCTAATCCTCACCCCAGGTCAGCAGACAGTTTTCTTAATAGTAACTGGCTTTTTAAAAAAAGATAAAAATTTTCAACATTTTTGTGGTCTGTGCTATTTATGAGTGAAAACACAGAGCTAAGAGATTTGCTCAAGCAAGGCATATGGAAATGAGTCACTTGACAACTCTGCAGCTCTTACAAATCAGAGCTCAGCAGGAAACCTGAGGCTGAGGCATAAGCAGAGCGACCCACAGCTACAACTTGTGCAGGCACTAGAGAAGACTTCTTTTTGGAGCAAGGAATTTCTCTCTGACAGAAACATTTCACTGTTAGTTAAGTCCTAGGAAGAAAGTAGGAAATGAGCCCAGCTATTTATTTTTATTTCCAATGGGACATGGAGAATCCTCATAAACCAAATTTCTGCACAAGAAACCAACTACAATAGCAAAAATATCTGCAGTCTGATTTTGAGCTAGTACCACTTTATTATCATTGAAAGTCCCATACTCTCTTAGAACACCTTGCCTACTAAACTATCCAACTGCTAACCTGTGTTTCTTCATAGCATCACATCCAGAGCTGTTTCTTTCCCAATTATTCCTCATAAATTTTTAGCACAATACACCATCCTTTGAGAATCTTTGTCTTCCTACCAAGACTGCTCCAGAGATTTCATATAGTCCTCTCATTTTGCTGCAATAACTAAACCACAACCTATTTTACTACTGGTGTATTCCTATTGGTCATTACATTAGCTGGTGGATTTTGACACAGAAAAAAACACAAAGTCATACACACACACACACACACACATACACACTGCACCATATTACTCCAGATTACAAATACCAACACAGGAATGAGAATTATGATTCAAGTGACAAAATGTGAGATTTAGTAGAGAATACATTCCCCCACTCAAATTTCTGTCCTATTTTAGATCTGCTAAAACAAAACAGCCCTGGTTTTAGATCTACTTGCCAGATCTTCAAATTATTTTCTATGAGAAATATGCTTTAACAATTGAGGCAGACAACACAACGTGAAATCCTCCTGCAGCAAAGCATCAAAGTCTATTTTAAAATATAGCATAAATTCCTTCAAAGGGATAGCTGAGTTCATAATAAGGCAAGAGAAATCTGCAGGGACAATAATTAGAGAAAGAAATAAATACTTACAGAGCTGCTACTGCTGCATCCTTGGGAACAGAGGACAATGTTGATAAACAAGACCTGAGTTTTAATGGTCATCACTGAGAGAAAACAGGCTGAATGTCCCCAAGGAAGAAACAGAAGCTAAGACCCCTATTTAAAGATGGGAAATTCAAAGGATAACATGTCCATTAAAGTGTAAGAATGAAAATCTGGTTCAACTGCTGCTGATCTTTGGAGGCAGGTAGAGAAAGAGCTTTATGAGCAATGAGCCTGCAGGCTGGAGGATGGCAGACTCACATCCTAGTGATCCATCTCTTCTGCTCAGTCATAAGAAGCAATTTTTATAGGAAAAAAAAGAGGGAAATACATTTCTTTGCAAAGGGGGGTTGCATGCAGTCTGATAGATGCATGATCAATCAATATTCTCATGGGCTGGTTCCCTGAGGTACACTTAAGTGTACCTGAAAATTTATTCTGAGATTTCTGACTAGATCTTAGTTCTTAATCTTAATCCTATTTCTGATTAAGAAGCACATTCTCAACATTTTCGACTATCTTGCCCTGAGATCTTGCTTATTTTTAATTTTGAATTTAAATTTTAATTTATTTTAGGCCAGTTTCAGAAATACTGTCTGGAATCACCATGCCAATCAGTGAGAGAGAAAACAGAAGCTTGGTTGAAGATATGAGAGAGATCCTATTGGAAATTCAGTACCATGTGAAACTGAGGTTTGAACTCTAGGATTGCATTGTCATAAATTTCTAAACTAGCAAACTCTCATAGAAATTGTCCTCTAATTTATTCTTTTTTTTTCTTTTGGGGTCACACCTGGCGATGCACAGGGGTTACTCCTGGCTTTGCACTCAGGAATTATTCCTGGCGGTGCTCAGGAGACCATATAGGATGCTGGGATTCGAACCCGGGTTCGCTGAGTGCAAGGCAAATGCCCTACCCACTATGCTATTGCTCCAGCCCTGGCCTCTAATTTATTCTTATGGATGACATCTTCAGCCACAATTTTCACTAGAAGTCTAGTAAGAGGGAAACATTTTAAGAAAATAAAATATTCCAAGAAAATAACTCACCACAATAGTAAGTCTCTATTTAGAGAGGCCTTCCCAAGAACTTCAAATAATGAAGCAATAAGTGTTCAAATAAGTCTCTTAAAGACATTTAAGTTACATGAGAAGGAATTTTAAAATCCACATAAGGAAAGTATATTATCAGAAGTTATAAGGTATGTTGGAACTTCCTGACATAAAACACAGTACTGAATTTTAATGTGATGGGTGTCTTATAAACTGAACAAACTGAATATGTCTTATAAAGGACTTACTGAACTACAAAATGGAGCCAATGATATATCTACAATTCAATATAAGATAGAAAACATGAAAGACATGAGAAGGTAGAAAGATAAAATGAAGAATGTTTTTAATCAATAAAATTCCTCAAAAAGCAAGTAATAAAATATCTCATAAAGTCAGAAAATTTCAGAATGAAAATATCAAAAATGGGGAATTGGAAATGATGTCTAAAGGGATTTGAAAGTTGAAGGGATACTACAAGGATTAAAGTACTTGTCTGGCATGTAGCTAAGTCCTATTCAATTACTGGAATTCCATACGGTCCCCTGAGCACCACCAAGAGTGGCATCTAAACACAGATCCAGAAACTCACCTCAAATACCACTGAGTATGTATGTATGTACCAATCTCCTCTTCTAAACAATGTTTTTGATAATTTTCCAAACAATGAATATGTGAATTTGTAGATTCAGAAATAGACAATGCAATTATTCCACAACTTCATTTGTATATCAAAGCAACATAAAACCATTATTTTGATTGGAAAAAAGTATTACAGGAAAAAGTTAAACCAAGTATATATTTTCAACAATAGTTACAGAATTCATAATATAAAAAATAGTCTCAAACTTCATGAAAAAGGAATCTGTCAAGTCTGAAACTAGTATGGTCTCTTTGAGACATGATGACTTGAATTTGAAGATCCAGGAAGAGATACTAGCCTGAAAGTCATGGGAAGAGACTAAACAAGTGGAAGTGAGACAAAAAGCACTTTACAACAGTGAGAACAATCCTTGGGCTGTACCTAAAGGGGTGTTTTCTCTCTAATAATGTCAGTTTGGATCTTCCAAATAAGGAACATTTTTGATATGGTGGTAATGTTCTACCCAATCAATGTTAAATATTCTCAAGTTTAGGATTTGAGGTTATATTTTCCCAGTTTCCAAAGGTGGTGGTATCAGGAAAATGTTTTGTTCCCATAACATGGGGGGGGGGGGTGCATTTTTTTCTCCTAAACTTGATTTCTTAACGACTTGAATGTGTCATCTCACTTATATCTTCCCTTTCTGAATTTGTGGGAGTGCTTCTGCTTGGACAAATGGCATGTTTTAAATAAAGGCTTAACCATCCCTTATTCCATGTGCCACTGGTCTTAAAACTTACTCAAAATAGGGATTCCTGATTGGTAGGCCCTTTCCTGGTAGCACTGGACAATGGACATGCTCCCAGTTACAGCTTTGTTAACTTAAAACAGTTAACTATTTGGCTAACAAATAGAAAATCATACCCCATGTCAAGGTTGTTTATGAATAGAACCTGGTGAGGCTATACTAAAGTATTTTGGAAAGACTGAGGCATCTTGATGATGAAGATAGTTATGTCATTACCCCAAGCCTTAGGGTCAATATTTAAGATTACATTACAGTCCTGCTGACAGCTGACATGGATCATATACTGTGAGTCTGGTTTTAAAAAGCACCTCCATCTAGCAAGTTGTTCTAAAGCCTGCCTCCATAGGTTTTTTAGAATATGGAGAATCAGACAACATTCAATTAAAAAATATTGAATCTGAATTATTTAATAACATTTCACTCTCTTCAGACTTTTGAAAATGTGTTTCCTGGGACCAGAGAGAAGCTGCAAGGTGTAAGCTGACCAAGATAGAATCCTGGCATGTCATATGATTCTCCAGAACTCTCAGGAGTGATCTCTGAGTGTAGATCAAAGGGAAGGCCTGAGAACCAGTGGGTGTGGCACAACTCCCCACCCTTAACCCCCAAACAAAAGAAAACTTTCTAGTTCTAAAAGTAAGATCTAGTCTCTTATCTTGCACTTAAATTTCTAATCCTAGGGGCCAGAGCGATAGCACAGCGGGTAGGGCATTTGCCTTGCACACGGCCGACCCGGGTTCGATCCCCGGCATCCCATATGGTCCCCCAAGCACTGCCAGGAGTAATTCCTGAGTGCAAAGCCAGGAGTAACCCCTGAGCATCTTTGGGTGTGACCCAAAAAGCAAAAAAAAAAAATTTCTAATCCTAGAATTCACAAGCTACACTGCACTCTGATGCCTAAGAAATGATCTCCTAAGGAGAATGCTGAGAAGTTTCTCCAGTCAGCAGAAATGCTCTAACCAGGTTAGTGAAGCAAATTATGAAACAAACATGGGCTAAGGAAACCTGGGATCCTATTAAATTCAAATTTTAAAAATAATGCAATATTAGTACAAGTGATCTCAAGGTATAAGAAAGAGATAGGATGCCTGAAATTCACTCATTTTTTTAGCCGTGAGGTTGAGTGGGGAGGGCAGATCTAGAAGAAGAACATGTAGAAACTCAGTCTGGTTATGGGGCCATGTTAGAGCCATGTAAAAAACTATGGTCTAAATGTGACCCCACAGGACATTTTTCACATCATGCCTAACCTCCCCCAAACCTGTGACTCGTTGGCAACTCCCTTCTTCTGGAGGCAATAATCCCCATGAGTCCCTGGGTGTGCCTTCTCCTGCTGTTCAGCCTCCCCATCCAGGTACTCCCCCCTACCCTTTGCAGATCATCCTCTGCTCAGTGTTGAGCGTCAATTACTTATTAATAATCTTAAAGCCTCTAGTGCCAATAATCATCCATGTTCCAGTGATCAGCAGACCCACCAGAATCTTCATCTCTTAAAAGTATCAAATTGAACATGCACCAAATTCTGTTGATTCTCCAAACCCTGTAGATCCCTGATCTGTGCACTGTCCCCCTAAACACCTGTGCAGCTCCAGAGAGACTGGCTTAGCCATCACCTACTTCTATGCATCAAAGTGTAATTTTAACAATCCTGCTGATTCTTCAGTCTATTTCCCTAGTCATTCCAGTCAAAAACATTGTCAGCTGCTACTCAGGCTACTTCAACACTGATCCTTCCCACTGCTGTTTCCAATGCAGTTATCACAATTTGAGCCAGAAATTCCATTGCTCTTGAGACAATCCAGTGTAAATTCCCCCAGTAAATTCCTGGGGTACAGACCAAAGTCTTTTCCATAGCTTATAAGTCCTAACATAAGACAATCCCTGCTTAATAATTCCAATTTCTTAATCCATCTTCCCCACAAACCACAGCAAAGAAAACTTTCTATCCTCTATTCACTTTTTAAAGTAAAAACTAATTTTCATGAAGTACAGATTTCCCATTTAGATCTTGATTCACTGAAAAAAAAATCCTGAAATCTCTGAAATTTAAATACTTTTCTACTCCATAGCATTAAAAGTAAAACTCAGGAACTGAACTCTCAAGTATCCCACTGGGTCCACAGATATTCAACCAGACTAACCAATTTATGGGAAATTTTAGGATAATCCCATTTGGCTTGCACAGACTTCTTCATTTTGACCCACTCTTATTTTATTTCGATATATTAATTTAAATATCATATGTGTGGGCTTTTTATGTTCACCTTTATTTAATCCTTAGATGAGATATATCACAAATTATGTTGCACAGAGACAGATCATAGAGACATTCCAAGAATATTTGGATAACATTAAACTACTCTTAATTGTATCTTACTTTGTAAGAAACAAAGCTTAAATAAAATTGCTTAAATCATTCATTCAATACATATAGACACCTGCCCTATACTGTGCTATTCTGCCTTTCTCAGGGCTGAAGGCACGTCAGGGAACCAGCCAGTAGTCTCTTTGTATGAAGCTTTGGTTTCACCTAAATATGGAAAGTAACAGTGAATTTCATGAGTTAGTTTTATAGGTAAGAGTAATGGACTAGCTGTAAAGGTAAGGGAAATGGAAGGCATGGTGTGGAAGGCAGTCCCAGTGGCATTTGGGGGAGATTCTGTTCATTACAGTACAGCGTTGTTTCAATGAGAACTTTCTATCTTGTCTCGGCAACAGAAATAGATGAGCTTCTTATGGTCTATTTTTACACTTGGACACTATGAGTCATGTTTCTGACTGTGTCTCCCTCTTTTCAGTGCTGCTGATATACTTACAGCCAGTTCTGGACATTAAATGTGTGGTGTGTGTGTGTGTGTGTATATATATATATATATATATATATATATATATATATATATACACACAGGAGATCAGTGTATATATATATATATATATATAATCAGGAGATCAGTGTCCTGATGTTGACATATATATCAACATCAGGACACTGATCTCCTGATTCCATATTTTTGTGGTTTATAAATTTTCCTCTTAACCTGCAAGCATCACATGTATTTAGTTGGTTAGCCAATCTTTTTATATTGCTGAGTTTTTTCAAAATGCTGGTGATAAACACCATGCATAAGCAATCTATTTTACCTCAGGTAGAGTTCCATCCTAAGCAACCATTATTCAGGAGATAGAAGGGAACTTGCTGCACAGTTCAAAAGAAGAAAGAGCTGAGAAAAAAGAAAGAGGATCCTATAGTCTTAGAAGCATCCACTGAAGATAGCAGAGCTCCAAAAACCTTTACCATAAATCCGGGATAAAAATCCCCTCACACACTGAGGATAAAGGATCCCTGAATCTTGGAAAGCAAGGGGATTATATGAATAATGCTATGACTTTTAAAGGAACACTGCACATAATTTTGTCAATGTTCACATGCAAAAAAAACCAACTTAACTAGCCTTATTTTAAAGTCAAAAAATACAAATAAACACAAAGATATAACTCTTTTGAATGTCATTTCCAGATACAACAGAAATGTATATCTGAAGACAATTTATAAATAATAGTTTTGATGTTTTATCTTATTTCAGAGTCCTCTGCAATTTATTATCTTTAGTGACAGAGGACACTCCCAGGGGCTTCATAACTTCTTTACCAGAGGTCACATTTCAATTTACTGTGATGGAAAACCATTTGATCTAAAAAGGAAAATCAGCTTGTTCCTAAGAAGTTTTAGATAAGATATCTTAGAAATAATGCTTGCTCTTAAGAGTCACTAAAATTGTAGTTGGAGACAAATGAATGATTGTTTTTAAAGTCGTGTTCTTTCCCATTAGACTTTACAGAAGATTTCATTTGTGAGGAACTGGAGAAAGTCTATCTATGCCTGGAATGTGATTCATGCTAAAAGGCTTAAACATAGTATGAATCAGAGCATCAGCAATGCACCAGCAAAGCCACTTAGTAGAGGACACTGCCTCCCAGTCCGACACAGTGACTGCTCCATTTATCTTGGGGCAAAATTTATTTAGAAGGAGGTGCATACTCCCACTGGCCTTGCACTTCAATCGAGCTATGATTCTGTGTCCCTGCTGCTGATGTTTGTGATTTTATGTTAACAGGCACGATTGGAGTTTAAATACTTAGTTAGGGAGGCGGCTCCAGAAAACACTGGACAGGTGGTGGTAAATGAGGTGGGAAATAGAGAGAACCATAAAAAGTGTGTTCTATTAAGCCAGTTTCTACTGCTTAACTCAGAATTATTTAACTTGAGGAACTAGGGAACTACAGCACTTCTATGCCAACTCACTGTCCGTTATTGGAGCTGCCTCTGGAGCCTCCACTATTTGGTCATGGTAGCTTGTCCTTGTAGGAGCTGAGTTGTCTTCCATTGTTGGCAAGAACTCCTAGGCAGAAAGTCATCAGTGTTAGCTGTGAAAATTTGGGGCTTGCAGAAGTGAGTGTACTGAAGATACACTCTCTGAGTCATAAACATCTGCATGAGAGACACCATGAGTATAATCATTCAACAGTCTATATTAATACACAGATATTGTCCGGTGTGCCCCAGCCACTCTGTCACATGTTACTATCCTTATTTCAGAATGGGAACTGAGGTTTAAATAAAACTTATCAGTAACTAATAGACAGATAGCTCAAAAGTGGCAAAGTTGGGGTCTGAACAAGCCAAGCCAGCCTTGGAGCTCCTGTCTCCAATCTGCTCTACGGAGAGTCCCATGACACTACGGATACTGACACACATTCAAAAGAACAAACGCAACCAGTGCTGGTGTGGATGTGGGGAATAAGGGACACTCTTTCACTGTTAGTGGGAATACCACCTGGTCCAGCCTTTTTGGAAAACAATATTAACAGTCCTTCAAAAACTAGAAATTGAGTTTCCATATGACCCCACAATACCACTTCTGGGAATATATCCTGAGGATGCAAAAAAGCACAGTAGAAATGATATCTGTACTTATATGTTCATTGCAGCACTGGTCACAATAGCCAAAATCTGGAAACAACCCAAGTGTCCAAGAACAAAGGATTAGTTAAAGAAACTTTGGTACATCTACACAATGGAATACTATGCAGCTGTTAGGAGAGATAGAATCATGAAATTTGCCTATAAGTGGATAGACATGGAGATTATCATGCTATGTGATATGAGTCAGAAAGAGAGGGACAGATATAGAAAGACTGCACTCATTTGTAGAGTATAAAATAACTCAAGACCGACACCCAAGGATATTAGATAGAAAGGTTAGGAAGATTGCTCCACAGTTGGAAGCCTGCCTCACAAGTGGGTGCTGAGAGGACAGCTGGAATAGAGAAGGGATCACTAAGAAAATGATGGTTGGAGGAATCAATCTGGATGAGATGGGTGACAAAAAGTAGATAAAAGAGCAAACATGATAAACTCTCAGTATATGCATGGCAAACCATAATGCCCAGAAGTAGGGAGAGAGTATGGGGAATATTGTCTGCCATGGAGGCAGGGGGAAGTTGGGGAAGGTGGGGGTATACTAGGGATATTGGTGGTGGGGAATGTGCACTGGTAGAGGGATGGGTGTTTGATCATTGTGTGATTGTAACTCAGACATGAAAGCTGGTAACTATATCTCATAGTGAATTAATAATTTTTTTAAAAAAAAGAATATAGTTGGCTGTGAAAATGAACAGATCCTTTTTGTGCATAGCATAACTATGGCCTGAAATAAACTTAAAGGCTGAGAAATGGAATCCATCACAGTGGTGAGAAAATTCATCATTAGCTGCTGCTTCAACAGTGATCCTGTCAGCTTGACCTAAGAAACAGTAACCCTGGGTGATTAAAGCAACAGGCATTTATTTCCTCGTAATTCCGAAGGTGAAAAGAAAGGGTTTGCCTGACTTAGTTTCTGGGCTTCTTGCTTGCAACAGGCTTCCTCCTGTGTTCTGGCAAGGCCTTTGCTTGGACGCTTGCAAGCCCATGGAAAGCTCTCTCTCTCTCTCTCTCTCTCTCTCTCTCTCTCTCTCTCTCTCTCTCTCTCTCTCTGTCTCTCTCTCTGTCTCTCTCTCTCCCTTTCTCAATGCTTCTAATCATGATGATGTTCTACCCTCATAATCTCATCCAACCCTAATTGCCTTCTAAAGAGTCTATCTCCAAATAGCACAATGCTAAAGATTAGGAAGATAATGTGAAATTGGGGGAGGGGAGATGCTAACACTCACCAAGACACCAAGCACAGTGGAAGCACAATTTTTAAGATCGTTAATATAATATATAGCACTGTAGCACTGTCATCCTGTTCATCAATTTGCTCAAGTAGGTACCAGTAATGTCTCCATTGTGAGACTTGTTACTGTTTTTGGCATATCGATTACGCCATGGGTAGCTTGCCAAGTTCTGCCATGCAGGTGGGATACTCTCAGTAGCTTGCCGGGCTCTCCGAAAGGGATGGAGGAATCGAACCCGGGTCGGCCGAGTGCAAGGCAAACACTCTACCCGCTGTGCTATTGCTTCAGTCCAATATAATATATATAATTACATATTTCAAAACCAATCTAAGGGCTGGAGACACAGACACATTGCCTTGCATATGACCACAAGGGTTCAGTCTCTGACACCCTACTTGAACCCCCAAATCCCACCAAGAGTGATCCCTGAGTACAGAACCAAGAGTAAGCTTTTAACACTGCCAGGTGTGGCTCCAAAACAAAAAATTAAAATAGAAATTGAATGGTCAAAACTAAGCTGATAGTGCTTATATAAAATATGACATAGAATTTGTAACATACATAAACAAAATGTACAAATACATCATCCAGATAGATTCCTATGTTTTCTTTTTCTAATAGATGCAAATTACTGAGGATGCTTGCTAGCTTAAGGAAATCTTTATTTATTTAATTTTTCTTGACATTCATATGGCAAACTTGTTAAGCCACCTGCTTCCGTTTCCAATTTGCATCTCTAATTAGAAAACATGACCTTGGCCCCTGGAGATCCTGAGCATAGGCCTTACTGTCAGACTCAGACCTTAAATGAAATTTGTTTTGTTTTGTGGGAAATGAATCTCCCACTGCGCAGGCTTCTGGGCAGAAATCCCACATTATGTCTCATGCTCCTCCCAGGGCAGAGCTGATGTTCTGAGAGACGTGGCTGATATGATCAGCATTTTAAAAGCTACACTCTAACTAAGTGCACTGGAAGCCAGACAGAGTCGTGTCTCCAGCACAGTGCCTGAGCACTCAATGCAGACAGAACCTATGATTTTATATTTTTTAAATAATAGGAAGTTGCATAGCATGAGAGTCCATATAGAAGTAAAAAGAAGAAAATGCTCCTCTTTCATTGACAACTAGAAACATCAGACTCTCAAAGCTGACTGTGGAATACACAAATATCCCGTTATTTGGAAATTTGCTGGAGCAATAGCACAGCAGCAAGGCGTTTGCCTTACACGTGGCCAACCCGGGTTCGATTCCTCTGCCCCTCTCAGAGAGCCCAGCAAGCTACCAAAAGTATCTCGCCCACACGGCAGAGCCTAGCAAGCTACCCATGGTGTATTCAATATGCCAAAAACATTAACAAGTCTCAAAATGGATATGTTACTGGTGCCTGCTCAAGCAAATTGATGAGCAACAGGATGACAGTGACAGTATTTGGAAATTCATGGCAAAAGCATCAAAACCAGAACTTGAGATAAAGGAGTCCAATCCCTTTGCCTTCAGTGTTATGAAGCTGTCCTGCCTGCCTGCCTTCCTCCCTTCCTCCTTTCTTCCTTCTCTTCTCTGGCATATCTCCCAATTACAAGTATCCCAGTGGCATTAATATATCCCAGTTACATTTATATCTTTTAAAAGAAATGCTGAGGCTCCTACTAGGCATCTTTTTTCTTGTAGGGGCAATCCCCAGAGGCTCCAAGTGCCCTCAGGCAACTCTTAGCCATATTCTTTCTGGTGGTGCTTGGGGCAAGCAGAGTAGTGGTAGGCCAAGAGTTATAGCTATCGCTCAGACATACCGGCACACCTCCTGCTGGGGAATGGGACACTTGTTCGTCTTCATTTTTCTTCTTGATTCCTTTGACTATTTTACTTTCCACCTGACTAAAGTAAAGGGGATGAGAGTGGAGACCTGTGGATGATCCTGATGCTTCTAAATGCAGCTCTTTGTATTAAAAACATGCCCTTTTCCTAAAACTGGAGAGATAGTACAGCAGGCAGGGTGCTTGCCTTGCAGGATGATGACTTGAGTTCAATCCCCACTACCCCACAGAATCTCCTGAGTTCTGAGTGCATAGCACCACAGGGTTTGGCCCCAAAACTAAAGAGTCATTAAAATTAATAGCACACTTTCAATTCATATTATCCCCACTCTGTTGGCTGATAATCACAAGTCAAGTTTACTATATTTATGTCAACCATTCATAAACAGTTCCACCTTGTTCTACAGAAATTTTTGGTGACAAAAGTGGGCACTCCTTGCTTTATAAGAATGCTTTTTTGTTTTGTTTTGGTTGTTTGGGGGCTACACCCAACAGTGCTCAGGAGTTACTATTGGCTTTGAACTCAGAGATCACTCCAGGTGTTCTTGGGGGATCATTTGGGGTGCTGGAGATGAAACCCAGTCAGCAGTGTGCCACGCTACAGGAATGCTTCTCTGACTTGCTCTCTCTCATATCAGTAAGCAACTTGCCTGCACAAGACATGAGGAGTTGCTATATGTGCAGGTAAGCTTTTCTGCAAGTCTGTAGATTTGAATTTGTACTACCACCTGGTCTATTTCACTTTGTGTGTGTGTGCGTGTGTGTGCTAATTTATTTATTTATTTTTTCTTATGTTTTTATTTATTTATTTTTATTTTAATGAGTTATCATGAGATACAGTTACAGACTTACAAACTTTCATGAATATGTTTCAGTCATACAATGTTCGAGTATCCATCGCTCCACCTGTGCCCATTCTCCACCACCAAAGTTTCCAGTATCCATCCCGCCACCCCTGCCCCTTACCTTCTGACTCTGTGACAGGCACATTCCCTCTTTCTCTCTCCATCTGGGTGTTATGGTTTGCGAAACAGGTACTAATGGTCTTCATAGCCTACTATCTTTGGTTCATAGCCTACTTTCAGCATGCATTTACTGGGGATGTTATTTCACTTATATTCTAAGAATATAAGTGTGTGCTATGCTACAACATTGTTAACACTCTCAGTTCTTACATGTTCATAGCCAAATGGCCTGATGCCATTTACTGAAGCTTTACCTGGAGTGGTGGAGGTGGGCACTGGTGACCTTAAAATTCTCCCCTTCACACCCTTCTGAATTGAACCTTGTCCTACTGAGTGAGAGAATGAAAGAGCCTTGACCACTCACACCATGAACTAACTCTGTGACTTCCATCCAGACCCATGCATCCCATTTCAATTCATAGCATATGATCTCGAAATTCTAGCTAGGCTTCTAGTTAAGCTCATTTTTTTAGCCACTGCTGCTGATTTTCCTCACCAGCTCATCATTATTGTTAACAGTAAAGACTCAAGTGTTCATTCAAAGTTCCTGTATTAGAGTTATAGAGACAGTACAGAGGTTAAGGCACTCCCTTGCATGTGGTCAATGCTGGTTCATTCCCCAGCATCACATATGATCCTCCAAGTACAGCCCGGAGTGATCCCTGAGTATCACTCACATAAGAGTAAGGCCTGACCACCACTGGGTGTGGTCCAAAAACATTAGAAAGTGACTTTTACAAGTCTATCCCCACTGACTGCTAGTGAGGATTGTGCCTTGTGCATGCAACCTGGCACTCAAAGGGGACATCACCCATCCTTGCAAGCTCGGGCAGTCAGACTGTTACAATTATTCTGAAATCTAGAGATCCACATACACAACTAAAAACAATGACACTGAATAAAAGAAGAAGAAGAAATTTGCTTGTCTACAAGACTGGGTGTCAATTACTTCTATGCTTAAATATATGTCACAATATTCTATGAAATATATGTGACAAATATAAAAGTATCAAAGAATGATACTCCTAAAAACTATGTGCTTCCATAAAATAAGCTACTAATGAGATATCAAAAATTACACTGTACCACTGTACTTGAACCTTAATTTGCAATTATAATGATAATTTTATTTGAAGAAATATTTTCTGCAAGAAGCCCACAAAAAGCTGGATCAAGTTTTTAAAGAAATTAAAAGAGACTGGGTGGGGGTAGTGAAAGAAATAGAAGGATTAAAAAGAATTAGAAATAAATAAAAAGATATTACTGAATAAAACATTTTTCAATATCTAAAACACAAGTTTTTTCTTTCAACTCTACTGGGAGTATTTTGATATAGCATACAAGGAAAAGCTATCACGTGAAAAAAGTTACTACATATTTGCTACAGAAAGGAGTAAAAATTACTATTCCCTAGTGCTGTGATATATACTTTTACATTATTATCCAGGATCCCTTCCTTAGCCCAGCAAGAATGAGTATTAAAGACATTGAAAGACAGTCCCTACAAACCTACTTAGTAACATATCATCTATATCCAAGTTCGGTAGATGACCAGGCTCATGCCATGATTTAAAATAGCATTGTGTTAGAGCCACCCCTTTCATCTGTGTCTGTCATGATTCTCAGAAGCCTAACAAGATCTCATAACCACCAGCACCCTGCTTTCCTCACAACCATGTCCCACCTGGATTGGCACAGATGTCCTCACGTGTAGCTGTTTCCCTTTGCATATGCCACACTCAGTCCTCCCAGGGAAAGGAAGACTTCTTTAGATATGTTAGTCATATCCTCTCCCTCCTTGGCTGACAGCCTGGAAGGGTTCCCTGATGGACTTAGAATAAAGAGCCAAACCTCTCAGGCTGACTTTAGCTCTGGATCTAGCTCTGTCTCAACCTGCTGCCCCAGGCCCACCTCCTATCTTCATATCCTGTCCACTTGGTGGTCCAACAACAGAAACTGCACAATAGCATAACTCCTCCTGCTTCACAAACACTGGCTTGAGTTCTGTTTGGCCCCGCACCCCACCAGGGCATTTGCATTTGTGCCAGAGCCTTTGCACACAAGCTGGTCAGCCTGAGCCATATTTGTCATTAGTCTCTTAGCAGTAAAACTGTATTTTTAAATGGGCTGTTCTTGGCTACCACATATATTCTTCCACTCTCCTCATACTGTCACATGAATCTATGTTGTATAGCATTAAAAGTCTAAAACTATTTGTTGCTATATCTATGCTGTAGGAAATGTGTACCCCTTGGCAGCTGGAACTATACGTAATCCATTGGGCTGGTATGGCATCCTCCCAGAAGAGAACTTGACAAATAATACTCAACTATTTCTCAAGAGAAAAATACTAAGCATTTCTTGAAAGCTCTAATTCATACTCCTCTAGAGGCTGTTTCAAAGATTTGCTCCTACCTGAGCATGTGATTGAAGCTTGAGCGTTCACAGTTTTTTATTTAGATCAGTCATAAACAGGCATAAAGGAACTAGGCAGAGTGACAGGAGAACAGGCACACCAGATCATGCAGTCATGAATGAGGTCTGACTTAACTGGTATAGTTTAGGAGTGTTATTCAAGCTCCAATGGACATCCCTTGTTCAATGACTCGGCTTGAGTGTTTAAATTCAGTACACCACCTGGATTAAGAGTGAATTTAGTCTCTCATAAGTAGAAGCATCCAAGAAAATTGCATCCTAATAAAAATACTTCCTTTTGTGAGACTCTGAGAAGAGATAATCTGAAAGTCATGAGGTACTTATTTTTAATATGATAGCTTATCATTTCTAATGAGCACTTGATATTGGAGGGGAAATCCAATTAAAACAAATCCACTTAAATTAGCAACTAAATTTTATAATAGTGGTGAATTTTTGTGTGAGTTTCATGCCAGAGAAAGGAAACCCCAAACTACAAAAATGAGTTACTTTAACCTTTTGTGAGATCTAGATTATAATTCTGAAATTATGTTAATTCTCAGGGCAAAGAATGATAGAGTGTGTTTTTCATTTCCTAATCTAGTTCATTCTTCCCCAAAACTGACCTTGAGAACAATGAAAAAGTAATGATTTTTGCAAAAATACTTAAAATTTCTTTCCCTAATTTTTATGGAGACATCTCAATAGCCTGATAAACTTTGGTTAAACAATGCCTAACTTATGTAACAGATTTCTCTATTATTAATGAGTGAGCATGGAGGGACTATTCTATGTTTCAGGCCACATGAAGCCATCCCCCAGAAGCAATGCCTGTTATGCCTGCCACTGAGCATTTTTTGTCTGTTCAGAGGATCTAACTTGCCACTGGCAGTTTCAGCCACAGGGGAAGAGGAGGTTACTGGGATGGAAAGGGGAGGGAAGCTAGTGGGGACGTGGAGAAGCGAGCTGAACAGGGTTCAGGGAACTTTAGCCTTCAGAAAATAAAGACAGTCTAATATTTCATGACTCCCCACAGTTCATTAAACTCTCTCAGCTCAATAGTGTGAAATGGTGATCATACAAAACCTGACTCGGTCCAACTCTGCAGAAAATAGAAGGCATTTTCGGACCTTTAGACTGCAGTTAGGGTGACTGGGAGGTTTTGCTTTTGATTTCTCTTTGGAACTTGATGGTTTGCCAAAGTCTCCCAAGCAAGATGGACATACGCGTGTTTCAGCAGCCATGCTCAAAACAAAGCACAGAGAGACATCCAGAGCTGACCCTCCCGACAGTCTCCCTGCCCCACCACCTTCACATTTGATGGGGGCTGCTGACAGAGCCTCAGTCTGCCTGCACACTGGAATGCCTGGCAGGGGCTGGTAAATGAGACTGAAAGGGACTGGCAGAGAGGGCTTGACTCTATGGGACATCCAGAAGCTCAGTGTTTGGAGCGCAACTAGTCAACAGCCACAGTCAGATGGAGCTGGGCTGGATCACATGGACCGTTCCCTGGGTATCCCGAGCAGACCTGAGCCTCATTCCTGCCAAGTATGCAGGCAGAAGAAATAACATCCTACACCATAGTGTGGTATCCATTTAGACTTACTTTTATTTCCTTCATTCTCCTGCAACATCTCTGATTGTTGTATCTTCATCTTCTGGGATTTCCTTTCAAAATCTACCAGCACTGAAATAAAGTAGCAGCTTCCTGAGGGAAAGTCTAGCATCTTGGTTTTTTGCTGTGCTCCTAAAAAGCACAGGCACATGCTTGGTACTCAGTGGCTTGTGACTCAGTGTATAAAATATGAAGTTCTTTGATATAACCACACTCCAAATATTCCTTAAATATTCCAAGCACTGTTCAAGTCATGCCATTAGCTAGCACAATAAAGTTTCCTATTTCATTGTTTAATCTCTTTTATTGGGAGGGGGCAACATCTGAGAGTGCTTATGGACTCCTACTTTGTGCTCAGGGATCAGTCCTGTGGAACTCAGGGATGTGGGACTCATATGCTCAACCAGGGATGAACCTTGGTTGGCCATATGCAAATTAAGCAACTTAACTCCTGAATATTAACATGCTAATGTCAGGGATCCATGTGACTCTAGACAAAAGGTGTCACTACAGACATGTGGAGTGTCCCCCCAAGCTTCAGGAGCCCATGGCTGGGTCTGCCTTGCTGAACGCAACCCATTCGTGTAGCAGCGAGCCTTTTGCTCCCCCTGCACATGGTCCTGCAATGCCCAGTCACTGTAAGAATCAGAAGCTAGTAATGTCCAGGCAGGGGCATCTGAGTCCTACTGTTTTATTTTTTTGTGTGTGTGCTTTTTTTTTTTTTATTGAGTCACCATGTGGAAAGTTATGAAGTTTTCAGGTTTAAGTCTCAGCTATACAATGCTCGAACACCCATCCCTTCACCAGTGCACATATTCCACCACCAAGAATCACAGTATAGCTCCACCCCACCCCCCTACACCCCTAGCCCCCCACACCCTTAGACCCCCACCCCACCTTTGTAACTGATAAATTTCACTTTACTTTCACTTTGATTACATTCAATATTTCAACAAAACTAACTATTATTGTTTGGAGTTTCTCCCCCCCTAACGTCGGACCTGCTGAAAAGGAAGCATTTGATAATTTGTTTTCCATTGCTGAGAATGAAGAGATATGAGGTTGAGTGACCGCACTAGCAGCCTCACGGTTTTTGGTTTCTGTATTTTAGTATTTTAGTAACTAAGTCCAGAGAAATATCTGCCAGAAATTGCATCACTGCAAACTTGTACTTCTCAGTTATATTATATTCCACATATGAGTGCAATCTTTCTATATCTGTCTCTTTCTTTCTGACTCATTTCACTCAACATGATACTTTCCATGGAAAACAATATGGACAATTCTCAAAAAATTAGAAATTGAGCTTCCATTTGACCCAGCAATACCACTCCTGGGAATATATCCCGGAGAGGCAAAGAGGTATAGTAGAGATGGCATCTGCATTTCTATGTTCATTGCAGCACTGTTTACAACAGCCAGAATCTGGAAAAAAACAGAGTGCCCCAAAACAGATGACTGATTAAAGAAACTCTGGTACATATACACAATGGAATACTATGTAACTGTCAGAAAACATGAAGTCATGAGTCCTACTGTTTTAATCCACCACACCTGTCAGTCAAACTGTCAACTTGTCAGGAGTAGGTTTACATTGTTCTGACATAATCTGTTCTACACAGACTCCAGGCTGTTGGAAAATAGTTTGTCTTCACTTGCGTAGATCTCAAGTTGCCCAGGACAGACCGTACGGTGCTTTATTCAGCATTCCACTAGTCTCCAGATGTACAGCAGAATTCACAAAGCTGATTGCAACTGATCTCACATTATCTCTGGCCAATTGGTTGGAATCTTAAGAACTAAATCTGCAGAGCCTTTTCAATGAGTTCATTTGACTTTTCTGAAATATTTTCTGTAATCTTGGATGCACCATTGATTCAACCAGCCTTTCCCAACACCATACCTCACTGGCTAACCCTCAGGTACTACCACAGTTGGGTCCATGAGGCTGTGCAAGGCTGTGGCTTCATGGTGTCTTAGAACTTAGCCAGGCTAAAAAGTATTGGGTCAAACCAACCCCTGTGATTTACATTCTCCTTAGATCTCTTCCAACTCAGAACCTTCAAGTTTCCAGAATGCTGGGCACAATTTGTTGACTTGTCCTCCAGCAAGGCTCTCCAGAGTCTGCAACACAGTTGACAGCTGAAATTCTCACCACCTTACCCACAGCAGCTTCCTACATCCAGATCCACTGCCCCAGAGCTGACCTGTGTTAAGTCAACTAGCAACAGTTGTCAGGTGCTGACCCTGTTGTGCCTGATAATGCTGAGATGTGGAATTCTCTTTTCTCAAGACAACACCTTGGAGGGATAATTGGGCTCCTTCTTATCCACAGGGAAACAGACATGGAGAGGTTGAGTAACTTCCTTAATGCTAAATGATAAGCGAGGCCTCAGACCTGTGCAGATCACAGAGTCCCTAGGAACAGCATCACAGAGACCCCACAGCACTCCACCACTCCCCTCAGCCCCAGCCAGCCCTCGCCCAAGCTACTGTAATTTAGTTTCTCTTCCTCTCAGCATTTCTCCCTCTCCTTAAAGTGAGTTTCATCCTTGCAGGCTCATAGGCAAAACATAACTGTTATTTTAAGTGAAATAGCTTCTATAAATATAACCAAGAAGCCAGAAATATATTCTTTACATAAAGTACTCTGGGAATTATGACATGATTGTTCTTCATTCAGGCCTGGAAACAAAGTCACCCCCCAAAGGACCAAAGGTCTAAGTTCTCCACTGTGGCTACCAATTCTAGTCTCTAGGGGTAGAAAAAAAAAGAATCAAGGTATAACAGTTTAGGACTGAGCCTTGCCTGGCACCTGTGTTCCCAGGCTCCTCTGCTCTGATCTCTGGGCCCAGGTGGACTGGGCGCTTCCCTGAGAGCCATATTCATATTCCAACAGTCAGAATGCACTGGGAAAGGGCTACTTGAGGAAGTTATTAAATATCCCTTGAGGCTGAAGCCCTCAGGAGCCACTCTCCCTTCAATACCCACAGCTACATAGGCTACACAGACACAGAGTTGTCCCTGGATCACAGTCCACCAGATGCTGCAAAAGCCAGTGAATGCAGCCCAGACATGTGCAGTTACGGACTCTGCTATTGAGGCCATCTTTGCCAAAGCAGGCAATACCACCTTCAGGGAAGGGGGTGCTAAAATTATCCGGGGGACAGTAGTAGCCTCTGATATAGCTGAGGGGCACTTTATTTCTGATCCCTCGAGTTAGATCTTCAAAGAGGCATTGCATGTTTGTGTTTGGTTTTGTTTTCTGAAAAGGGAGCAGAAGTCAAGTAAGCTGGGAACCTCTGGCATGTCCGCGAGAGGGGGAGACCTTGTGGTGCCTCAGAACCTTGCTGGGCTCAGATATGTTGGGTCAAAACATCTTCCTTGGGGTTCACTGGTAAGGTGTGTTGGTGTATTTTCCTGTGTGGTGTTTATAATGTGCCCATGTGTGTCCGTTTGTGCCCGCATCTGTATTTGCTGCTCTTTGTGTGTATAGGTGTTATCTATGTGTGTGAATATGTGTACATCCCATGGGAGGCTGTATGTATTTATGTTCATGTGAATGTGTGTAAATAAATGAACCTAAATCTATATCAGTATGTATGTGAGATTTATTGTTACTGTTTTTGGCATATCCAATACGTCACGGGTAGCTTGCCAAGCTCTGACATGCGGGCACTATATTCTCAGTAGCTTGCAGGGCTCTCCGAGAGGGGCAGATGAATCGAATGTCACAATGAGAGACATTTTTTTTTTACTGGTGCCCGCTTGAGCAAATCGATGAGCAACGGGATGACAGTGACAGTGACAGTGACGTATGTGAGAACATCCCGTGTGAATAGGTGAGAACATGTTTGTGTGTGACTCTGTGTGTGCACATGGAGGAATGGTGATGAGAAAGGAATTTCCAAATATTGTCACCAAAGCAGCTGGATGAGCTGTTCCGGGTCAGGGCACTGGGAGGAACCTTGATCTCCACCGGCAGCTTCGCCTTGACTGTGCAACCAGTGAAAGGGCTGAGTCACAGTGAGAAATGAAACCGAGAGAAAAGGCATTTCACATTTCGCAGAGGGAGATCCCGACCAAGGAACCATACCTCATTTGTAGCACAGCAGTGATTCTTGATCTTTCATGTGGCCCAGCTCAGGCCTCGTGTTTAGAGCAGGATCAGGTCCAGAAATGATATTTCTAACTGAGAAGAGATCTCTTCCATTTTTAACTCTGATTCTGCAAAACACTCACGCCTTGGTCCCACTTAGCTCATCGATATGACACCCTTGGCCTGGCTGCTGCATGCGGAGCTTCTGGCAAAGGCTGACAAATGGGAACCCAACCCTCCTAATAAGAAATCAATGGTATGCGCAGGGAAGTCTTCTTATGTCACAGGAGACTTTGAGCTCTCTGTGCCCCAGAAGAGAAGACCTCTCCAGCTTACCCCTGAATTCTGACCTGGATCCCGGGAGAGGCAGGTGACTTCTCATCGCCTCACTCTAACACTTGTCTGTCTGGTCTGCCTTAACCTCAGTGCATCACAAGTCAGTGTGAGCTCTAATGAGGCCACAAATGCACACCAAGCATTGATGAGGAAAAAAGACTATACACAAGGCACAATTTCAAACACTTTGTATATATGAAGAAAAAGAAATGGCTGCTTGGCACAGGGCTGAATGTAGCAGCATACATGCTGCATATATATATATAGCTGCATAGTATTTTTGCATAAATATATATTTATATATAAACAAATATATATGTAAATGATATAAATGAGTATATATTTATTATATTCAATATACATGCATATATACAGATAAACAAATATGTCACATTTATATGTAAATGTATATGCAACATTATTGTACCTAAATGCTTATATTTATATATGCTTATGCAACATTATTCTTCATATATCTTCAGTCATGCATATCAGTTATAACTTACTGAAACAACTATTCTAAGAACTAGAGGGTAAAAAAGCAACTGTTTTTTTATGCTCCCAACTACCTGGGTTTGTAGATGAGTTTGAACTGGCCTGTATGATTCTTGGTTTACCTGGGGCTATCTATATTCTGGGGTTCCTCAAAAACCTGTAGTCATTGAGGCTTCATGGGAGCTAAATCCATGCCCCACTGACATGATTAGTGGATAAGGAGAACTGTAGGCTGAGGAGGCACCAGCCGGGGTTTCTTCAAAGTTGATAGACGAGATTCAAAAGCAGATATTCAAGTGCACAAGGCTCTGTGAGATTGAGCTGAGAGTCAGTGCTCTGTCATTCTCACTCTTTATGTGGGTGATGCCAGACATGGACCATTCCGATTTCAGGAGAGCAGAGATTGTCTCTTCCTGATGGAAGGTGTGAGAATGCCACAGTCAGAGAAGGCCTGGAAAAAAAGCTGAAGGGAGCCATTACCACTTAGTTTGCAAAATAATCTACCTCACCTCAGAAGGAGAAAGTAAGGAGTGGGGATTGGATTCTCCTCACTCCAGAAGAAGAAAGGGCAAGGAGATCAGTATGAGTACACTAGCTACACACATGCATATATACATAGATGCATATGTGTGCACATTTTAGCACAGAGGATAGGGCACTGCCTTACACGCAGCCAACCCAGGTTCGATTGCTCCGTCCCTCTTGGAGAGCCCAGCAAGCTACAGAGAGTATCCCACCCCCGCACGACAGAGCCTGGCAAGCTACTTGTGACATATTTGATATGCCAAAAACAGTAACAAGTCTCACAATGGAGACGTTACTGGTGCCCACTCAAGCAAATTGAATGGGACTACAGTGCTACATATTTATTTAGCCTCACTGCATGTCAGTAAGTGTACTACAATCTTCGCAAAGTGTTACCTCACTGTCTTTGAGAAAATAGTGATCCTCAGCTGAGAAGGAGAGAAACCAGGGCCAAGAGATTCCAGGATGGAAGATGGTGAGAGGTCCCTGGCAAGTCGGGCTCCCCCCACTCCTTATAATACTCACCCCAACAAATCCACATATTTAATACTGTAACTCCAGCATCTTTGCCTTTGAACAGTTAAAGAAAGGAAAGATGCAAACTTGCTTTTACTACACATTACATAAGACACTCTGTAGGCATATTATATGTCCTGGAACCAATCCCAGGTTATGTAAGTTTACTTAAGGCGACTAAACCATATATGAAAGTTGTCAGCAAGCACACGTTTTCAATGCCAGCAAAAGAACTAATTCCCTTACTTGGCCCAGACTAGGGACAAGAAGTGTGCTCCTTCTCTTTAGGTTCCAAACACCCCCACATCTCCTATCCATACCCCCTCTTACCATCTTGGTCCTGGATGCCAAAGTCTGTCCTGAGGACTAGCAGCACTGTTGGCATCAGACACTGTTAAAGATGCAGGATTCCTGACTCTCACAAGACTGACTGGGACAGAATGTTGTCTACACATCCAGGTGTTTTATTAAACTTTAGCATTAAAGTATAAGGAGCACTGCTTTAACAAGCTGTTTCAGTGAGTAAAATGGATTCATTGGCTCTTTCAATATTATTGACCCAACACAATTTGTATTATTGTCCTTATCTGTGTCTAAACAACTTTCCCAATATCCCCAGGTCAATATAGCCTGCAGCCAAGTCTGAGACCCACCTGGACTCAACCACTCAGAGTGAGGTGGCAGCAGCTCGCCCTATGCTGGGGAGGAGAGATCCTGACCCTGGCCCAATACATCAGAACCTGCAGCTTACAGACCATGAAGAGATGAGATGCAGGGGCTCAATCCTGCTCACTCCAGCAGAGCAGTTCTGTGGGATTCACCTTTCTCCTAGCTATCTGCCTGCTCTCCTTTCAACACACAAACCACAATTTCAGAGTCACAGGCAGCTCACTGATTGTTGCTTTGAGTTCGGAACATACACAGCCTTTCCATCCCTCACCCCCAACACGTTCCATGACCTCCTGAGCTTCACTGACTGACTGCAGATGCAGGCAGGACATCATCTTTATTTACCTTCACTGGAGTCTAGCAAGGCTAAGTCCTCAAACCACCCAGACTTCCCTGTGACTAAGTGTGGCCACAAACCTGGCTGTTAGCTGAAAGTTCAGAGCAAACGACTTCTGAGCAGCACTATCGCCTACATAGCCTAGATCTCAGGGGTGTGATATCAAGGGTGTGATCTGGGGCTAGAGGCACAAATTTGGGGAGGCTGTAGCCATCACTGTAGTCCTGCCTGCACAGCTACTGAGTCAGCGCCCTGCTTCCAGGGTTACTTTCTAACACCTGGATCCCTTATTTTCTATCATTTGTAGCTGTGCCACTTCTAACTTATGTATTTACATGATGGTCTTTCTGTCTTAGGCATAAACAAGAAAGGGTTTTAAAATTAAGGAAAAAAGTTAAGTCCAAATCACAGTCACTGATATCTGTGTAAATCTGGAAAAGTTATTAGATAAAGAATATGAAACTTCCCATTTTTCTTCGCCTTTCCCTTCTCTCTCTTCAGTGATAATACTGGAGAATGATTAAATGGAAAAGAAAACTATAAAATGTACAATTCAAAAATATAACAAATGCACCCATATAATAACCAACTCTGGGGCTTTTAATCTATGCTCTTTCTTACTGTGGAACTGACACAGCACCACACTCTAAAATATACTTTTGAGAAAGAATTTGAGATTCTAACAATTTATATTGACAATGTAAGATATCTAAGGAGATATGGAAGTCGATATATTAAAATATGGACTTAGATACATTTTTGATGAGAAAAAGTCCCACTTTTTACTTATTTGTGCTCTAAAGACCTATTATAAATAGAACATATTTTTTCAATATTTGTAATAGATTGACTGGAGTGATAGTACAGTGGGTATGGTGTTTGCCTTGCATGCAGCCAACCCAAGTTTGATTCCTCCATCCCTCTCGAAGAGCCCGGCAAGCTACTGAGTGTATCCTGCCCGCATGGCAGAGCCTGGCAAGCTCCCCATGGTGTATTTGATATGCCAAAAACAGTAACAACAAGTGTCACAATGGAGACGTTACTGGTGCTCACTCAAGCAAATCGATGAACAACAGGACGACTGTGCTACAGTGTAATAGATATTTTCCAAAGATGGACTCAACAATATTTCCCAGTCACAAATCTTCCACAAGGTAGTTTTGATAGTCCTCTCACTGAGAGAAGGGGCGTCTGTGACCTTCTCCTGGTGCCTAGATAGGCCCATGGCTCACATGAAGTGTGGTAGATGTCACCTTCTGTGACTACCGAGACTGTCAGAAGAGTTCATGCTATTTTTATCTTTCACTACAAGAATCATACAGGAGCCCCAAGCATCTGCTTAAAAGTTTTAGTACCCCAAAGTCACCAGAAGCCTGTTGCCAACTGGGAAAGTCCAGTGTCACCAAGGCAAAGTCCACATGGAGAATTCCTGAAGCTTCAAAGAAGCACCAGCTAGCACACAGATGCCCTGGTCTGATCTTTCTGTTCAAATCACTCTCATCACCTGAATGAAAGAACTATTAGGTCAAGGTGACTGCTCCCTAACCCTCAATATGCAGAGATTGAGCAATGCATGCTAATAAGTTTGGGGTCAGTCATACATTGAGAACAGTGAGTCACAGTGTCTTTGAATTAAGTTGACCTTCTACAGTTCTCACCTAGTTCCTGTGAAGAGCAAATGCCATTGGTGTGTACTGGGTTCTGAAGACATCAGAACATAAACACCCTGCCATCCCCTGGTCTTGCTGAACTCTGTCCCTACCCATTCCCTTTGCCTGGAAGATTCTTTCTTCCTACTTCTTGGCTCTAACCCTTCCATATTTGGAGCCTTCATTGAGTTTGCCAAGACATCCCGATTCCTCATTCTGGCTGAGGTCTTTTTCCCATTTTCCAATTATATCCCATTCCTTTTCTCAGTCAAGGTTGAAAGCAGAGGACCCTTTGGGTGAGAGTGATAGTCAGTGGTAGGGAATTTGCCTTGCAGATGGCAGACCTGGGTTTGATTCCTGGCATTCCATATGGTCCCTCAAGCACCACCAGGAGTAACTCGTGAGTGCAGATCCTGAGTAACCCCTGAAGCAGAAACCCAAAGATGACAAGGCTAAATTCAGGAGAAACTTTGAGAAAAAGGAAAGGGAGAGTAGGAAAACTAGGTCTAGGGTATTCTTGAGTAGGAAGCCTGGGAAAGGTGGAAATTCTTTTTTTTTTTTTTTTGTATTGTTTTACTAGGGTTATGGGCAAGCCTCTGCTTAAGGCAAGCAAGATGGTAAAGGTGCTGGGCAAGAGCTTGAAAGAACTGACTTCTGTATATCCTGGGTGCATATTCTGGGCCAGTCCTCAGGGTTTTTTCCCCCAATGCCATTTGCTTCCTTGCAATCTTAACCTGCCTGCCACTTTCCCTCTCCCTCTCTCTATATATCACTATAGCCCTTGCTCCCTCCCCTCACCACCACCCAGTCTTCTGACTTGAACTGACATATAGCAAAAAACTCCACCAGACAGGCCCTTGGAGGGCATGGTGAAGGTTGTCAGCCTTTTAATCTCATCTCTAATGTCTAACTTGAGATAAAGCAGATGGTAGCTATTGAGATATGTTGAATGAATTATTTATAAAGCATATCTACCAAATTGGGATTTAAAGTCAAAGCTGCCAGCCCTGGTGAGAGCATGCCTATGCTCGAGTGGGCGGGGGCTTCCTCAGCCTGGGGGTCCTGAGCAGGAGCACAGAGAAGCATGTTTGAGAGGCAGGAGACTGGCCCAGCGGAAGTTAAGAAAGTCAGAGAAACATCAACTGACATGGACTATGTGCTAGGTTACAGGAAGAGGCCACAGGGAATGCAAACCAGAAAGCTCAAAATAAAGCCTTTCAAACCTCATTTGGTGCTCCAAACACTAATAATTCAATCCAAACACTAGTAATTGATAAGGAGAAAATTCAAAAAGTTTATAAACAAAAAATGCAAATTTTATTGGGTATTTTATCCTGTCTTGCTCACACATGTATTTTCTCCCTCTGTGTACAAGAGCTCAAATTTATTGTTAAGTCTCAAAGTTTAAACCCTGCTTTCTCGCGTGAGCAGCACAGACTTTGTGCACATACATTTTATTCAACATATGAGACTTCAGGGTTCCCACTTCCCTTCAGAGCTTATAAAAACATACAGAAGGGCTAAAGATTTAGGACAGCATGTATGCTGCCTGCCTTGTAAGCAGTCAGCCTGGGTTCAATCCCCAGCATCCCATATGGTCCCCTGAGGACTGCCAGATATAAGTCTTGAGCATCACTGGGTGTAACCTAAAAACAAAACCAAAATGAAACAAGAAAACAGCATGTACACAAAGGACCTTATTAACCAACTATTTCCATAGATTTCCATAGGCTAGTTTCATAGATTTTTTTACTTAACATGCTTTAAAATGACTTTCAGGGGCTGGAGTGATAGCACAGTGGGTAGGGCGTTTGCCTTGCACGCGGCCGACCCGGGTTTGAATCCCAGCATCCCATATGGTCCCCTGAGCACTGCCAGGGGTGGTTCCTGAGTGCACAGCCAGGAGCAATCCCTGTGCATCGCCAGGTGCAACCCAAAAAGCAAAAAACAAACAAAACAAAACAAAACATAAAATGACTTTCATAAAATGTTTGTTTTCATAAATTCAAACAGTGGGTAAATTTGTATAAGATAAAAATGTAAAAGTTTCTATTTTTTCCTCTGTTTCTCATAGGTACATGCCATTTATAACTGGGAAATACAGACTTTCAGAATATTTTTTGGTTTTTGTTTGTTTGTTTTGGGGTCACACACAACAGTGCTCAGGGGTTACTCCTGGGTGTGCACTCAGGAATTACTACTGGCAGTGCTTGGGGGATCATACTTGATGCCAGGGATTGAACCACAGGTCAGCTACATGCAAGATAAATGCCCTACCCACTTTACGATCATTCTGGCCCCCTGCAGAATCTTTTAAATGAAATGTAGTATCTACTCTTTATAGGATAACACGTTTATACAAAGCTTTGACAAACTGACAAATTTCTCTTGATGCCTGTCCTCACAGTACATCCCAAGCTCAGTCCTGATCGATGCCAGGTTTTATTATGATAAGAATTTCATTATTTTAAGCATATTTAGTCCTTCATGTTTTTTCAAACATTTCATAACTTTAAATCTGGGTATATGTATTTTGTATCTGTTTTTAATGTGTCTTAGAACTGCTTTTGAATATGTTCCTGGCAAGGAGGTAATAGAAAGATCTCAGTGAACAATTCACAATGAAAAAAGGCTGACTCAATTCTCCCCGCCACAGAAAAGTCAGACATTTCTGTCTGAGGAGCCCTCACTGCTCTCAGCATCACTATCTTTAGATCTGTGTACTTGAGAAATGAAACATATATTCTCTAACATAACTTTGTATTCTCAGGATGAAGAGCAAAGGTAAGCATTTTCACAAACAGCTCACACATTAGTCACTTTCATTTCTTCTCCTTGGCTCATGCTCAAGGTTGTTTTCTTATTCTCTCTTCTAAGAATTAACCATTTGTAATACTATTGAAAATGTATAATTCCAATTTATTTTAGGCTTTTTAATTTTGCCTAAAGTGTGCAACGCATTTTGTTCATATCTATCAACAGTCTTCTCATTCAAAAATACCGGTAAAATATTCCACTGCAGGCTAGATTTCTTTATGCTTAATTTTGTCTTTATTTGTTATTGTCCCTTATATATGCAGCCAAAAATTTCAAGATGTGAAATGCAATTTAATTTTATATCACAAATGCCAATTTCCTAAATTTCAGTGTCTTATCTCTTCCCACACCATTGGTTATGGCCCACAAATCAAAACCAAACCATAAAAAAAATAAACAACCAAACCCCAAACCCCTAAGTAGCTAATTTTGTTTTGTTTTATTTTGGTTTGTTTCAGAGGGCTACACTCAGGAGTGACCCCTGACATATTGTTGTCAAACCTCCAGAGCTTTTTCCAATATTTTTTGCACTGAATATCTTCACTTTATTTCACACCAGGTCTCTCTCTCTCTCCCCCTCTACCACTCCCAATCCTTCTCTCTTTCATCCATGCACAAGGCAGGCTGATATCTTCCCATGCTATGGATGAGAAAGCACTAGATAGAATGACTGCATCTAAATGTGAAGCTTTTGGATCATCTGACACTCCCAAGACCTTTTCTCCACAGACGAGCTGCTCATCTGCATCAAGTGCAGCAAGCAACATATCTCATCCTTTGAAAATTATACAAATAAATAGTACTGGCTACTCAGATGTGTTTCTTGCAGGCAGCAGAATGTTGGGTTCAGTCTCTGAATCCATTTTTCCAGTTTGTGTCTCTTAATTGGTGAATTAAGAACATTGACATTGAGAGAGATTATTGTCATAGGGTTTTGTGCCATCTTTCTGTAAGTGTTTGTTGTGCTTGTAGGGGTTTTTCTTGTCTTATAATAGCCCCTTTAGACCTTTTAGGTTTGGTTTAGAGTCTATGAAGTTACTGAGTTGTTGTTTATCCGCAAAATAGTGTATAATTCCTTCGAGTTTGAATGAGAGTTTGGCCAGATAAAGTATTCTTGGTGAAGCATTCATTTCATTGAGTTTTTTTACTATATCCCACCACTGCCTTCGAGCTTGAAGGGGTGCTCTACACATTCAGAGAAACTTCTCTAGTAACATACTATAGAAATGATCCCTGAAAGTATAGTCTTATATACAAGTAAATAGTAAATGTTAGTTTCAGTTATACATTCACCATTTGTATCAATATTGAAATGATTACAAGAAATCCATTTAACATCAACACACAGGTATTACATTTTGTGATGAGAACTTTGAAGGTACACAATTTTAGCAACTTCAAAAGAGATGACAATAATATTAACTATAGTCAACATGCTATACATTATCATGACACTGTTTTATAAGTGGATATTTGTACTTTGTCACACACACATAATACTCTCTCTGACAAATACCAGTCTGTTTTTGTATATAAAAATTGCTTATTTTTGTCATTAGATACCCTGATATAAGTGAGATGTATTCAGTATTTGCCTGATTTCTTTCATTTAACACAATGTCCTCAAACTCCACTCATGCTGTAACAAATAAAAAGATTTCATTATTTTTATGGTACAGTAACAGACCGTTGTGTACTATGTAATGTGTAATATGTATTTACAGATAATATTTGTCACATTTTCTTTATCCATTCAGTCACTTATGGACACTTAGTACTTAGTGTACTTCCATAAACTGGTAAACTATCTACTTAAATAATGCTGCAATGAACATTGGGGAGCATATACCTTTTCTTTCTGTTTTAATTTGGGGACCATTACCAGTGGTGCTCAGGGCTCACTACTGACTCTGTGATCATGGATTACTCCTGGTAGGACTTAAGGGACCATATAACAGTGCTGGAAATCATACCTGCATCAGCAGCATGAAAGACAAGCACCATGCCTACCATACAATCTCTCTGCGCCACAATTCTTCGTTGTGCTTTTGGCTGTTTTTCATTTGGGGGTCACAATCTGTGTTACTCAGGTCTTGCTCCTGGCTCTGCACTAGGAGATCACTCCCGGTGGTGCCAGTATCAAACCTGGTGCAGCCGTGAGCAAGGCAAATGAATTAGCTCCTGGATTGTATCTCTGGCTCCCTAATTTTTCAAGTTAGTATTTACATATTTCATTATGTTGTTGACTGCCCAGAAATTGGATTTCTGCATCAAATGTCTATTCTATTTTTAATTCTCTGGGAAAAATACTTTTAATAGTGGTTGCACCAATTAAATTCCTACAAACAATGCACAAGGGACTCACTTCTCCATTCTTTTTTCTGACACTTATTCTTTTCTTCTTGCTATCAGCCCATCTAACAGGATTCAATTGATATCTCATCGTAGATAGATTTGCATCTCCCTGATGATTATCGATGTTTATTATCTCTTTGGTAACTAACAGTCTTCTGGAAAAAAAAGGTCACTGGACATTTTAACAAAGGTTATATTGTTATTACTGATTTGTAAAAGTATTACTGATTATGTATTTTAGAATTTAACCTACTAATAGACATTAGGTTTGAAAATACTTGCTCCCATTTGATAGGTTGCCATCTTTTTGTTGATAATTTCCTTTGTTATAAAGAAATTTTTGGGTTTCCAGTAGCCACACTTATTTTTACCTTTGCTCCTGCCGCATTGCATTATCTTTTGGTCAAATCCAAAAACAGTCATCATTGGGCCATGTTAAAAAATTTACATTACATAACTTTATCTTGGCATTTTTGTTTTCAGGTATTAAAACATTCAAGTCTTCAATCTATTTTGAAATAATAGTGTAAAGTACCAGCCCATTTTTGCTAGCACCATTGATGTATTATTTGTGTATTTATTTTTAATTATTATTATTTTTTTCCTTTTTTGGTCACACCCAGCGATGCATAGGGATTATTCCTGGCTCAGCACTCAGGAATTACTCCTGGCTGTGCTCGGGGGACCATATGGGGTGCTGGGAATCGAACCCGGGTCTGCCGCATGCAAGGCAAACGCCCTACCCGCTGTGCTATTGCTCCAGCCCCTATTTTTAATTATTTTTTAGCTCAGTGGGCTTCCAAGTGATGCTAGGAACCAAACCCAGAATTCCTGCATTCAAGGTTCTTGCCTTCTGAGTCATCTCCTTGGTCCCTTGCACCATATATATTAAAGATCCACCACCAATGCTATTGATTATTCTTTGCTTCTTGGTCAATTGACCTTTTATGGAGATTTATTTCTTGACTTTCTATTCTTTTCCCTTGATGTGTTTTTTTAAAATTTCCCTTAATGTAATTCACCATTTTGTTTGGCTATAATGTTTTTACATTAACTCGAAATCAGAAAGCATGATTTCCAGCTTTTCTCTTCCACCGAAGGATACACAATGGAGTACCATAAGAATAAGGATATGTGAAACCATGCAATTCACTGAAGTCTAAATAGACCTGGAGAGTATATTTTTACTTGAAGTAAATCGGTGAAAGGACAAATATTACAAGTTCCCACTTAGAATATAGAGCAACAAGACAGGGGATAGAAATTATCACATAATAGAAAACCACTGGCTCTAGATTATAGAAATGATAATGCCATGGAAAAGGTGGAGTGGGGTGGGGCACATTGAGAAAGTGAATTGGTGCTAACTTAAGGGCATTGGTCAAGGGTCTTGGACATTTTGGTGGAATAGGGGTGAGGTTATTATATACATCAAAACCATAGGAGTTAATACTAATGTATGCATCTGATCCAAACTTTAATAAGTAAATTTAAAAAAAAAAGATTGGTTTGGCTATTTGGAGTCTTTTGTGACATCATATGAATTTTAACTTTCTGTAAAAAAATTGCAATTAGGTTTTGACAGGGATTATACTAAGTCTGTATATTACTTTGGATAGTACAAATACTATAATAATATTAATCCTTGTAATCCATGAGCACAAAATAGCTTTCCATTTATTTTCATTTTTAATATCTGTCTCAATATTTTATGATTTTCACAGTATGATCTTTAGTTTAGTTTAATCCTAGGTACTTTGTTCTTTGGAATGCAATTATAAATAGAGCTGCTTTTCTTTTTTTAATATTTATTTTATTTCATTGAATCACTGTGACAAAAGTTACAAAGCTTTCAGGTTTAAATCTCAGTCATATAATGATCAAACCCCCATCCCTTCACCAGTGCACCTGTTCCCCCACCAAGAACCCCAATATACCCCCTCCTACCCCTCCCCCGCACTTGAGTGGCCAATGAACTTCACTTTACTCTCTCTATACTTTGGATACATTCAATATTTCAACAGAGAACTGACTGTTATTATTTGGATTTTTCCCCCAACAATCAAACCTGAAATAAAGGAACCATTTGACAGTTTATTTTCCATTGCTGAGAATGAAGATTATAGGAGCTCGTATGGCCACTATTGTGGCCATGCAGTTTTGGATTTCTGTTTTTTTAGCTCAGCTTGCGTCTAGATGCATTTCTATAAGTCTCTGGGTGCCAAAATGGGTTAGTAGACCTCCTGGATCATAGTCTTTAAGGAGCAGAGGGGCTGTGTCGTGCGTGGCTGCTCGGGATCTCATCTGGGCCGAGAGCGTGCCGGTAACACCCCCATCCCATGCTCTCTTGCGTATCACGTCACTATAAGCTTGCTTGTACCTCTGGGTTGTGAGTCCTAGAAAATGGCAGACGCCATGTGGGTGCTGCTGCTGCTGCTGCTGCCATCTTCCCCGTAGAAAGAAAGCATTGGGAGAGAAAATCCTTCCCCCTCCCCGGGCGGCATGGGGTCATAGCTCAGCTCACAGTGTAGATGCGTAAGTCTCTGCATGCCTAAATGGGTTAGTAGACCTCCCAGATCATAGTCTTTAAGGAGCAGAGGAGCCATGTCGTGCACAGCTGCTCTGGATCTCATCTGGGCCCTAGAACTGCTTCTTAATGTCTCTCTTTTCAATGTCTGAGAGGTTTTTTTTTTTTTGATAGCTCATCTTGGTGTATAGAAACACAACATTTTTGTATATAGATTTGTTTCCAGACACTTCACTAAATTTATGCGTTAGTTCAAACAGTTTTTTGGTGGAGTCTGCAATTTTCTACAGATAAAAAATATCATATTCCTTTTTGGAAGCTGTTTATTCTTAGTCCTGTCGAATTGCTCTGATGAGTCCTTCCCATCTTTTGTTGAATAAAAGTGATGAATGTGGAGCTGAGCGATAGGACAGCGGGTAGGGCACATGCCTCGCACTTGGACAATCAGGGTTGGATCCTGCTTCCTGTATAGTCCCTGGTGTACTGCCAGGAGTGACTCAAGCACAGAGGCAGCTTTGAGAACTGCCAGGTGTGGGGCCCCAAAACAAAATTAAACATACAATGTTGAAGTGGGCATCCTTGTCTTATTCCTGATCTTAGTTAGAGGAAGAATGTTTTCAGTCTTTTGCTTTTAAGGATGATTTTAGCTACATACCGTCACATGAAGCAGTTTACCATGTTGCTGTATATTCTCTTCATAACCACTTTATGGTGATTTGTATCTTTTTGTTTGGGGTCACACCTGGCTTAACTCTGGGCTTATTCCTGGCTCTGTGCTCAAGGATCACTCTTGGTGGTACTCAGGCAACTCTATGTGGTGCTGGAGATCAAAAGGGATAGACTCTGTGCAAGGCACACGCCTTAACCCCCTGATTTCTCTCCAGTCCCAAAGGACATTGAAATGCTTTTTCTTTATGTATTGCAGTGTGATACCTTCATTTTATGGTATCATATTAATTTTCAAATACAGAACCATCTTTATCTCCCCAGAATAAATAATATTTTTGCTGGTATATGACTTTACAAGTGTATTATTGAATATTGTTAGCTATAATTTTTAGAGTTTTTACATTTATGTGAGATATTGGCCTATATTTTTTCTTGAGATGTCATCCTCTGAATTTGGTGATGGGAGAATACTGAATTTGAAAAAGTTCCCTCCTCTTCTTTTTCATTCTGGTAATGGTATTAATTCTTCAAATATTTGGTAGAATAAGTGAACCCATGTGGTCCTGGGCTTTCATTTGATGATAAGTTCTAGAACATTTTTAGAACTTGGTAAAAATAATGATACAATGTTTCTACCCAGGGTTCTTATCCAAAAGTAGGTTATTTTCACCTTATCCTCCATTTATTTATGTTCTTTATTCCAAGAATATATTTATATAGTTTACTTTGTAAAGATGCTAGATTATTCTTGCCAAAGTTATCACTAAAGTGCACATTTTCTGGTGTCTTCGATAATGTCAGACTGGAATGGCAGTGGAACGTGGTAGTGGTGGTGGGGAGGGGGTGTCAGTACAACCATACAGAAGACCGAAGCAGGAACTTGAACTTGGTGCCAGAAAGAGGTGATGATTGAGCTGAGCCATAAAAGGATTATCGAAAGGAAGTCAAGCTAAGATGGAGAGAAGCATGGGTTTACACAATGTGTGTCCATATAGTGTGTGAGGTCAGGAGTGGAACTAGATAAACAAGGTGTGGGGCGGGGGGTGGGGGAAGGATGTGGTGAGTAGAAAACCAATCATCAATAGCTCATATTATTCCATTTGTAGCAGAAAAAATATAAAATTCCCCTGACCCTAAAAGAGCCTCCAGTGTGGTACCATTGGAAAGGATGAGTAAAGAGAGGCTTCTAAAATTTCAGGGCTAGGACGAATGGAGACATTACTGAGACCACTTGAGAAATCTGATGATCAACGGGATGATGATGATGATGATGATGATGATGATGATGATGATTCCATTTAGTCTTACTAAGTCACTGGAGATGAGAATCCAGTGGAGAGCTTTGAAGAAGGACCACGGAGACTTATGGCCTCTTATAAAGTTTGTTCTCTGACAGTCCTGGAGATTACAGGTGAGAAACACATAGAAGCAGAAAATGAGATGGAGAGGTTTCTACTGTGGACATGTGAATTACTTCCTGTCATCATTAGAGAAGGGAATTTGCAATATTTGTTCTGGGGAGGTGCCAGAGAAAGAATTCTCTAAGGGGTTTTCAATGAAGACGCCAGGGGGCATGTGGCTGGATAAGGCTGGGCCTCAGGGTAGGCTTAAGGATAGGAAAAATACATTGCAACCTTAAAGTCAGATGCATAAAAGTCACTGATAGGTCAATTAGTAAATGAAGACTAAAATAAGCAAAGGGCTCCTTCTGGGGAGCACCAGTGAATTCTGACAGCCATGGTTAGATGATTTCAAGATAGAGGAAAGTGGAAGAAGAGAAGAAGAATTCAGAGACAGAAGTGTACAGCCAAGACTGCTCCTAAGATATTTTCCAGGAAGAGGTGAACGAGTAAGTATTTAGAAGCCCCAAGGCCCTGATCTGGTCTTAAGGAGAAATGGAAGCAAATGTAAAGCAGAGTTCAACTCATTAAGAATATACATTTGAAACATACAGAGTTCTGAATGCAAATTACGGAAAGACCAGAACTTCTGGGCAGTTACTAAGGAGATGTTACCTTCCCGTTTTCTGGGACAGCCTCATGCTAGGAGCCAGAAAGGTGCCACTAGACCCGCAAGATCTTTATGGTCAATCTATTTTCAAATTTAGTTCATTTTTATATTCTTTATGATGGCTTCTGAGGATTTTAGCAGGAATGAATTTTCCTCTCTTTTGCTGAATGTGGCATATATTTCTGTTCTACTGGAATTTTAGAATTTCTAGATGGCCTGGCTGTAACTTAGCTATTGTCTATGAATCTCAAATAAGTTTACTTACTTGGTATGGGAACTTTCTGCAAAGGAAACTACTGAAAATAACATGTGGAGAAATGACCTAACTATATTTTGTTCTGCTTGGGCTTTACTGCAAATGGAATTTGCATGCATTTGTGTGTCCATGTATTGAATAGGATGTATAATTTTCCTTAGCATTTTGCCAGGTATGAGCACTGCCAAGACAGAGCATGATTATGTGAGAGGGAAAAAAAAACTTTAGGGACAAAGGAACAAACCTTACAACCAGGCTCTTCATGAGGCTACATGAGTTACAGAGCAGGTTGGATAACACCTGAGTCTCCTAGCGCCAAGTCTATGCTGAACCTGTCAAGAGGCAACAGAGGAAATTGAAAGGGCAGGTGAGCATATTTTTTTTTTGCTTTTATTATTTTTTTTTGGAGGGGTCACACCCAGCGATGCACAGGGGTTATTCCTGGCTCTGCACTCCTGACAGTGCTCAGGGGACCATATGGGATGCTGGGAATTGAACCCGGGTCGGTCGCTTGCAAGACAAACACCCTCCTTGCTGTGCTATTGCTCCAGCTCCAGTGAGCATACTTCAAGTCTCCATTTTTCCCTTTCTTTACTTTTCCCTTCTCCCTAGCACACTTTTCCTCTTACCCAGAACAAATGCCTTGGTATGGCAAGAAGGAGCAAACTACCAAAACGGCTATTTTTTTTCTTTGCCAAGTTAAAAAACAAACAATACATGATTTTAGTCTGGCCTTCAGACAAGCTCAGTCTACTCTGAATTCAGCCCCATTTTAGTCTGAAACCAGCAGGATAGGGGAATACTGTGGAGGTGCCCTGCTTACGTTCGGAAAACAGTCCCAGGCTACAGAGACTAGAGGGTGAGTCCACCCCATGCTCAGCCCCTCTCCTCCAACCAGACCCAGGCGCCAGATGCCACCCATGCGCCCTAGGACCAGAGAGCTTGGGCATCAGAACATCTGCCTCAGTCAGTGACGGCAAGACTGGTCCAAACTGTCAGCTAAGGCATTCCATCTCATCCCAGTGGCTTATGTGTCCTCTGAAGAAGCACTACCATAATCCAATGAACAAGGCTCCGCAAAACCACTACAATGGCCTTTTACATAAGGCCCAGGACAAACAGGCACCAAGCGTGCCCTGTTAGGTCTCATACATCCATTCTAATGGGTCTCTGCTCCAGCACACACTAATCCCATTGTCATGGCAGGCAGCATCTGAGCAGAGTTCCCGCCTGCCCTTCACAGTACTATAGAAAGGCCATGGCACCTCTTGATGTCTCCACCCCTGTGTCTCTTGATAGTTCCATAAGTGCAGGCACACACACACACACATATGCACACACACATACATACACACTCAAGTAGGCACATAAGCATGCAAGCACACACATATATAAACAAGCACGCATTCAAGCATGCTTCAAGAAGGCGATCACGATGCACAATGCTGTTGGAAGGTGGTGCCATCCCCCACCCCAGTCAAAGTGGCACTGCTTTCCCCAAGGGCCTATGGGAGCATTCCGAGCTTCCACCCTGAGTTTGGGCTGCCCACCAGGAGAGAAATCACACACTCGTTCTACAGAAGAAGTGTGAGGCCATGTGGCCCTGCTAAGGGCAGAAACCCACGCTATGGGAAGGCCAATGGCAGAGCTTCCTGGTCCCTCCGGTTGCCTGCAGGAATGCCAGGTCCTGCAGGGACACATGGGCCCAGCAGCTTCCACTCAGGGAACAATCTCTCTGTTCCATTCCCCCAGCTCTTCTGTCTCTCAAGTTATAACATCTCGATGGAGAACTTAGAAAATAAGCTAAACATGGTCCCTTCTAGCAGTCAACATTTCTCTAGCCTAGTAGAGGTGAGCCTTATCTTAAACATAACCTGCAATTGTAAAGTAAACTGAAGGCAAAAAATTTCCCCAGGCACCAAGGAATAGGGAAGTTCACCCTTCAAACAGTGATCACAGGAAAGCCCTGATCCTCACACCTGTGGGGCTGGCAGTTACTGTCCTATGCACAGAACAACTAACTAATGATAGGCAATACCAGTCAAGTTGATGATCAGAATAGATGGCCAGTGGATGTAACCTTTGTTGGTGGGTTTCCTGGTAAAGGAGGCAAAATGGTGGCCTAAATCAAAAGTTCAACTTTCCTAAATGAAATTCTGATATCCGGGACATTTGAATGTGTGAAAACATCCTGCCTTTGAAAAAGATGGTGCACTTGAGGTTGAACCAAGATGAAACAGAGAGAGACACTGTCCATAACCTCAGTAACAGCTTGCTCTCTATCAGTCACCAAACTGACCCGTGTTCTATGGCCCTTTGGTCTGTGAGGCACAACACAGAGCAACAATTGCAATTTCAAGTACAAATTTTTGTGACTCCAGAGTTTAAAGTCCATGTTTTTTTATTTGAAAGGTACTGTGTAAATTTTCCATTTATAGAAAAAAATCTGTTTTATTGAATCACTTTGAGATAGACCCTTACAAAGCTGTTCATGATCGGATTCAGTCATACAGTATTCCAACACCCATCCCTCCACCAGTTACGTTTCCCAATACTTGGTAAATTTTCTATATACAATTTATAACAGAAAAGGAAACTGCAGGAACCCACAACCCCCTGTGCCATGTGTACACGCCTCTCTGCTCCTCTGTAATGCCCGAACTGTCCATCAGGTACTCTCCAACAACCATGATCCCGCCCAGCGACCCCGGGATACTCTTCCAATGGCTCCCAGGCAACAGGGGCTCCCCTGGAACTCCCCAACACCCTGTGCAGTGTGGACACACCTCTCTGCTCCTCTGTATTGCCCAAAATGTCCATCAGGTACTCTCAGATGATCTTGACCCCGCCCACCCCGTCTACCCCGCCCTGTGCCCCAAGAGATTACAGGGAGCATGGCTTGTATTTCAGTGGGTGTGGCCTCAAAAGGGGCATGGCCAGTTGCCAGAGCCTTGGCAGCTCACGCAGTCACAGTTGTAATTTTCCTTACATTATACACTCTATAACCTATTTCTTAGAAAATCATCCTGGCCATCTCAATCATTCTTTGACAAATAGTCCTTTAGCTGACTTCAACTTCACAAAAGCTGTCAGTGAACAATAGAATCTGCACAAACTCCTCGTACAAACAGCATAGCCTTAAGTCAAAACTTGAGGCCCCACACAAACCAAGAGTAGGGCTGAGAGTAAGGAAGCATTCTAGAATTGGAACAAGGCTACCATCATCAACTTACAAAGAAGCACCCTCAGAATTGGAACAAGGCTACCATCATCAACTTAGCACAAACAGAATGCCCCCTGCAGAAAGAGGGAACAGGGATAGATAACTAGAAGGTTCCAACTCTAGACTTCCATAACAATATGAAGAAACGGCAAAAATCCCCTCCACGAAGAGAAGATGAAGAAAAGATTCCAGAAATCTCCACATGGTCTACCCACATACAGGACCTCTCAGAAAAAGAATTCAGAGAGGAAATCTTGAAAAGGGTCAGTGTATTCAAAGCAACCATGGAACAGACATCCAAAAACTAAGGGAGGATATGAATGATGCTTTGGATCGGTCAACCAAGAAAATTCAGGAAGAAATGAGATCAGAAATTTCAAAGCTACGAACAAAGTCACACAAATAAAGGATTCAGTAGATGAATAAAAAATCTCAGTAGGTGCCCTCAACAGTAGAATGACTACAGCCAAAGACAGAATCAGTGAGCTTAAAGATGAACTGCAGAAAGCTTACAGACAACAACAAATAATGGCAAAAGATCTCAAAATGGCTATAGAACGAATCAGAGTCCTTGGGGATGACTTCAAGAGGAACAACATAAGAATCATTGGAGTACCAGAAGCACAGGGAAGTAACCCCAATGAAAGAAACACAGTCAAAGACATCATTGCTAATAAATTCCCAGAACTGGAGAAGGCAGGCATCCAGATCCAAGGAGTCCGAAGAGTACCAGCAAAAAGAGACCCGAACAAAAAGACTCCAAAGCATATCATAGTCAGAATGACGGAGGCTGTGGATAGAGACACAATTCTGCAAGCAGCAAGGTCAAATAAGGAAATCACATACAAAGAAGCACCCTCAGACTTACAGCAGACCTATCAGAGAAAACCCTCTGAGCCAGAAGACAGTGATGGGACATAGTGAAAAAACTCAATGAAATGAATGCCTCACCAAGAGAACTTTACCCAGCTAAACTCTCACTAAAACTTGAGGAACCATACATGATTTCTCAGATAAACAACAGCTCAGGAACTTCATAGACTCAAAACCAAACTTAAAAGAAGGACTAAAGGGGCTATTGTAAGTCAATGATGAACCTCACAAGAATAACCAACCCCAAAGAAAGATGACACAAAACCCCATGACAATAATCTCTCTCAATGTCAGTGGCCTAAATGCGCCAATTAAGAGACACAGAGTGGCAAAATTGATTTTTAAACTAAACCCAACATTCTGCTGCCTGCAAGAAACACACCTGAACAGTTAGAACAAACACAGACTCAAAGTAAAAGGATGTAAAACAATCCTGCAAGCAAACAACTCCCTCAAAAAAGCTGGGATGCAATACTAGTATATGACAACATAGATTTAAGGTTGAAAAAGATTAGAAGGGATAGCAGGGGTCACTTCCTATTTATCAAGGAATATTTGCAACAGGAAGAAATCACACTCTTAATCATATATGCACCTAATGAGAGACGGGCTAAATACTTAAAACAATTCCTAATAGATTTTAAGGAGGACATCACTAATAGCACAATAGTAGTGGGAGACTTCAACTCTGCCTTATGACCTCTGGATAGATTGACAAGAAAAAAACTCAGCAAGGAAACACGGACTCTGAAGGAAGAAATAGAAGAGAAAGGCCTAATAGACCTATACAGGGCTTTACACCCCCAAAAGAAAGAATACACATTCTTTTCCAGTGCACACAGAACAATCTCCAAAATAGACCATGTACTGGGCCACAAAACATACCTCAATAAACTCAGAAAAATAGAAATTGTATCAACTATATTCTCAGACCACATGTGCTGAAGGTAGAAGCTAATCACACACAGACATAAAGAATCAAAACAAACTTCTGGCAATTAAGCAGCTCAGTGTTGAACAATGAGTGATCAGGAAGGAAATCAAGGAAGAAATCCAGAGATACTTTGAAACAAATGAGAATGAAGACACGAGCTACCAAAACTTACAGGAAGCAGCTAAAGCTGTGTTAAGGGGAAAATGTATAGCTCTGCAAGTATTCCGTAGGAAGGAAGAAAGGGCCAACATAGATAGCTTGACTTCACAGCTCAAGGCCTTAGAAAAGGACCAGAAAAAGAAACCCAAACCTGACCGAAGGAAAGAATAATAAAAATTAGAGCAGAAATAAACGACATGGAAACCCAGAAAACAATCCAAAAGGTCAATGAAACCAAGAGCTGGTTCTTTGAGAAAATTAACAAGATTGTTAAACTACTAGAAACACTCACAAAGAAAGAGAGAGAGAGAGAGAACCCTAATAAACCAAATCAGAAATGAAAAGGGGGACATCACAACAGAAGCCAAGGAGATTCAAAAGATCATCAGAGACTACTTTGAAAGTCTGTATGCCACGAAACATAAGAATCTAAAAGAAATGGATGAATTCCTTGATTCCTACAATCTCCCAAGATTGAACCAAGAAGACTTGGAATACCTGAATAAATCCATTAATATCAAGGAAATTGAAACCATAATCAAAAACCTCTCCAAAAACAAAAGCCCAAGTCCAGATGGATTCACTGGCGAATTCTTCCAAACATTTAAAAAAGACCTGTTGCCAGTTCTGCTCAAGCTTTTCCAGGAAATTGAAAAAATAAGAACTCTCCTGAACAGTTTCTATGAGGCACATATCTCCCTAATACCAAAAGCAAACAAAGACACCACTAAAAGAAAATTAGAGACCAATATCCCTGATGAACACCGATGCGAAGATCCTCAACAAAATATTAGCAAATAGGATCCAACAACTGATTAAAAAGATCATACACCATGACCAAATGGGATTCATCCCAGGAATGAAAGGATGTTTTAACATTCGGAAATCAATCAACATAATCCATCATATCAACAAAAGTAAAGATAAAAACCATATGATCATATCAATACATGAAGAGAAAGCATTTGACAAGATCCAATATCCCTTCATGATGAAAACCCTCACCAAAATGGTTTTGGAGGAACTTTCCTTTAGATAGTCGAAGCCATCTACCACAAGCCTACGGCAAGCATTATCAACAACAGGGAAAAACTATGGGACTTCCCTCTAAGATCAGGCACAAGACAAGGATGCCCACTCTCACCACTTCTCTTCAATACAGTACTGGAAGTACTTGTGAGAGCTATTAGACAAGAAAAAGAGATTAAGGGCATCCAGATAGGAAAGGAAGAAATCAAACTCTCACTATTTGCAGACTATATGATACTATATCTAGAGAAGCCTAAAGCCTCTACTAAGAAACTCTTGGAAACAATAGACTTATACAGTAAAGTTTCAGGCTATAAAATCAATACCCCAAAATCCATGGCTTTCATTTATACAAACAATGAGACTGGAAAGCAACATGAAAAAAGCAATCCTATTCATAATAGTGCCCCAGAAAATCAAGTACCTCGGAATCAGCTTAACCAAGGAAGTAAAAGACCTCTACACAAAAAATTATAAAACGCTATTCCATGAAATAAAAGATGACATGAGGAAATGGAAGCATATCCCCTGCTCATGGATAGGGAGAATCAACATTGCCAAAATGGCAATACTCCCCAAAGCATTATACAGATTCAACACGATCCCTATAAGGATATCCATGACATTCTTCAAAGAAATGGATCAAGCAATCCTAAAATTCATATGGAACAACAAATGCCCATGGATAGCTAAAACAATTCTTGGGAAAAAGACGACTGGAGGCATCACCCTCCCCAACCTAAAACTTTACTACAAAGCGGTAATAATTAAAACAGCATGGTACTGGAACAAAGGCAGAGCCGCAGACCAATGGAACAGGGTGGAATTTCCCTCCACCAACCCCAAATGTATGTTCATCGAATATTTGATAATGGATCAAGAAATGTGAAGTAGAGCAAGGAAATCCTCTTTAACAAATGGTGCTGGCACAACTGGACAACCACATGCAAAAGAATGGGCTTAGACCTCGACATGATACCATGCACAAAAGTCAGATCAAAATGGATTAAAACCTCAACATCAGACCACAAACCATAAGGTACATTGAGGACAAGGTCGGCAAAACCCTCCACGATATTGAAGATAAAGGTATCTTCAAAGATGACCTGCAACTGGCCAATCATGTGGAAACATAAATAAATGGGACTACATTAAACCAAAAAGCTCCTGCACCTCAAATCACACATTGACCAGAATCAAAGACAATCTACAGAATGGGAAAGGATATTCACCCAATACCCATCAGATAAGGGGTTGATATCAAGGGTATATAAGGCACTGGTTAAACTCTACAAGAAGAAAACATCCAACCCCATCAGAAAATGGGGCAAAAAATGAACAGAAACTTTCTCAAGGAAGAGATACGAATGGCCAAAAGGCACATGAAAAAAGTGCTCTATACATCACTAATAATCAGGGAGATGCAGATCAAAACAACCATGAGATACCACCTCACACCACAGAGACTTGCACACATCCAAAAGAACAAAAGCAACCGCTGTTGGAGAGGATGTGGGGAGAAAGGGATCCTTCTACACTGCTGGTGGGAATGCCGACTGGTTCAGCCCTTTTGGAAAACAATATGGACGCTTCTCAAAAAATTAAAAATTGAGTTCCCACTTGACCCAGAAATACCACTGCTGGGAATATATCCTGGAGAAGCAAAAAAGTATGGTCAAAATGATATCTGCACTTACATGTTCATCGCAGCACTGTTTACAATAGCCAGAATCTGGAAAAAACCCGAGTGCCCTAGCACAGATGACTGGCTAAAGAAACTTTGGTACATCTATACAATGGAATAGTATGCAGCTGTTAGAAAAGTGAAGTCATGAACTTTGCATATAAAGTTCAGTTTAAGGATCTCATTAAGAAAATGAGAGACAGAAATATTGCAATCATCTGAGGTATATAAAATAACAGAGTAGGAGACTAACCCCCAAGAATAGTAGAAATAAGTACCAGACGGTTGACTCCATGGCTTGGAAACTGGCCTCACATTCTGGGGAAAAGGCAGCTCAGATATAGTAGGGAACACCAAGTAAAATGTGGTTGGATGCCACGTGTTAGAAGGGTGATGCATGCTGAAAGTAGACTAGAGACTTAACATGATGACCACTCATCATCCCTATTGCGAACCACAACACCCAGTTGGAGAGAGAGAACAAAAGGGAATATTCTGCCACAGAGGCAGGGTGGTGTGGGGGGAGATGGACTTGGGGGGTGGGAGGAATGTTGGGTTTATTGGTGGTGGAGAATGGGCACTGGTGAAGGGATGGGTTCTCGAACATTGTATGAGGGAAACATGAGCACGGAAATTTATAAATTTGTAACTGTGCCCTCACAGTGATTCACTAATTAAAAAATAAATTAATTAAAAAAAGAAAGGAAACTGCATGGTTTTGTAACATTTTGAGTCAACGACTACATTTTTCCTCTGATCAAGAATAGATTCTGATGTTTCAAAGAACATCCAAGGTTCCTATTCAGAGCTAATACACCTTCCCCATGAACATTACAATTAGCAATTATACCAGTCAAAATTATGCAAGAGGACCTGACAAGTATGGTGAAAGGGGCTGATGTGCAGATGTGTTTGGATGTTCCTTACAGTAAGTAGTTTGAGAAGGACACTCTTGAAATCTACACATTTATGAACAAGTACAGAGGCTATTAGACATGATTCTAAGAAGATCCTTGATGATCTCTATGTGAAGAAAGTGAGGGCAATGAAATGCTGACCCCATATGTAAAGGTGAGACTCTTCTATCCCCGCACTTTAAAATATCAGAATAAGATTGCTATGCAGAGAATGAATTCAGAAGTGACTTTCCCCTTGCTTAAAATTGACTTTAAGAGAAATTCATTCTTTTGAGAAAGAGAATTTCGAGTATCCTTACAAGAATACTGTGTCCCTTGGTTTAACACACAAACTATAAAATTTTATGAATATTAATTAATCATTGCATGGTTCTTTGTTGCAGACATGCTTGGCCCAAAGTTAGAAAGAGAAAGGAAGGAATTAGAAGAGAAAAATGAAAATAGACTCTAGTTGGGCAAGAAATACTGGACAGGGGACAGCATCTCAAAGCAAGGTTGAGAGTGCTTGGACTGCCAGGTGAGGGTCCTTGCCATGGTAAGCACTTTGCATAAAGGGGATCAAGGAAGAATCTGAATCAGATGAGTAAGGGTCAAAATCCATGAACGTCAGGGTTACTCATACAGACTGGACTCTGTTCATGCAGCATCTCAGTCCCAGGCACCCATGCAGACCGCAGCTTTCCCGGCTTACTTACAGAATCCAGCACATATTCTGACAGTCTAAGGATAAGGTCCTTCTAGGGCAAACAACTTCCTTCAGACTTAGGGAAACTCAGATTTCAGATTTCAGTTAGGTAACGTTACTGGCGCCTGCTCAAGCAAATCGAAGATCAATGGGATGACAAGTGATACAGTGATACTATTAGCCAACATCTCCATATGCTTCTACCTAAAGGCAATCTTAGAACTGCAAATAACAAAATAATTGGTAGAAATCTGGTAGGATAAGCTGGACATCCTTGGGCTTCTCTCTAATGATAAATCCTGAAACAGCACCCCACCTCAATGTAATTACAGACCCCCCAGCCCTGCCCCATGAGCTAATCTCATTAGGCATATGAAAGAAACACTTTAAACTCCTAAACCGGCTAAGAACCAGTGCCTTCACCCTGTGAGAATGGAGATCCTTAAACTGAGCTAAAACTGTTTACTTTAGACCTGACAAAAGGTAAATTTTTCTGACATTTTCTTTCTTCATTTTCTGATCTCTTATATTTCAAGTGGCATCCTTCTCTCTTTCAAAAGTACTTAAACTAGAGTTTCCGTCCTTAGAGCTGGGTCTGATAACAGCAGGGGTGAAGGGGGCAGGAGAAGGGGCGTGGGATAGAAGGGAACCAGAGACAGCGGAGGAGGGGTGTTGACACTCTGGTGGCAGGTGGCAGGTAATAAATGAAATTGCAATAGTACACTTTAGGAAACCAAGGTGCAGGGGCTGGAGAAATGGTGCTGCGGGTAAGGGATTTGCCTTCCATGCAGCTTACCCAGGTTCTAAGCCCAGCACTGCATATGGTCACCTGGTGCCCCAGCGGGTTTGATCCTTGAGTACAGAGCCAGGAGTATCCCTGAGTACAACTGGATGTGACTCAGGAACAAACAAAAAATCATGGATCAGCAAGTTTTTTCAAAAGTAATTTACAGGTGAAGTAAGAACTAAAACAACAACAATAAAAACTGTGTGCTTCTAATGGTCTAAATTGTTTATTTACTTTTGTTTTGGACACTGGGTTTCTATCAGAGAAAGAAAAGTTTAAGGAAGGGACAGATGGCAACACATTTTAAAGTGGCTTGCCAATGTGGTCAGAAAATACATTACAAACAAAATTGCTTTGAGAAGGCATACTTTAAAAAAATACTAAGTTAAGCTAATCAAGCCCTTTATTAAAGGCAAAAATTGCAATCAATACCTATGTTCTTTCTCACTTGGGGTCGCACTCTGTAACTGCCACTCTCACATTATCAGGACTTAAATGTTTTTAAGGACTCTGAGTTTAAGATGACATAAATATGGACTGGAAAGAAAAAACTGAAAACTAAATGCATTTCACACTGATAATCAATTTGCTGCATGAGCACAAAACTCCCATCTTTCTGAAAAATGTTTATTATGCTCTTAGATAAATTATTCTTATGAAATCAAATGGGCAAAATTGACCTCTAGGTTAATCTAAAGTGCTTTTGGACACAATTTGTATTTTCATCATTTTTATAGAAGTGTTTTGTTTCTTGACTATGTTATTCTTAGTTCTATCAAAAAACAAGAACCATTTAACTTAGATCCCAATACTTATGCATTGCTGTTCTTTTAGTAATTTATTTAACTGTTGTTTCTTTTTGCAATTTAGTGAGTCATTTAACATCAAATGATTTAAGAGGACTTTAATTTTGTTTTCCAAACTAAGTTTATAACAAATCATCACATACTATAAATGACACTTTGGGGTTTATTAGTAATCTGTCTTAAAATGGCTTATTCTAGAGAACGTCTTCTATAACTTTCTAATGTGGTATGTGCCTAAAATTAGTAGTGCTAAAGAGATATTTCAAAATCCTTTCCTTTTTATCTTTAATGCCTAATAAATTACCTTCCTCACATTTTTTAAATAAAAATATTTTTGATGCACAACCCTACTTGAGAATCAGATTGTAATAACCGTGCACATTACTTTTACTCTGCTTCTTGCCAACAAGAAGTTGTCAGGTACACGTCTATGTGTCCAGACAGCCATAGAAACACAAGGTTGACCCAAAGGGACTCTCAGTTAAGATTCTAACTTGTTCTCAATCAGGAGTGCTTTTTCATTTAAAATACTGGAACAACTAGCAGCACTGTGTTTAAACTTTTCCAGTGTTTTGTAGCTACACCTGGGTGGTCAGTGGTCAGGAGACTACATCAAGAGATTCCAGTCTGGGCAAGCACAGGAAGCCTCCACTATCTATCCCCCACCCCAGCGCTAGGTACACAGTAGTGAGAAGCACAAGAGATGAGAATCCTGGAAAAATTTGGTGATCTTTTCCTCAGGGCATTCAACCATCAAGCAACAGAGCCCAAAGTTTGAGACCTAAGACTTTCCACAAGCACTCTAGCAAGCACTGCGGGGCAAGGAGCCACGTATCGGAAGCAGAGACCGTATAACTCCTGATTTTATTTTGCTTTTTTAATTTTTTGCTTTGGGCCACACCCCACACTCTGCCCCTACAGTGCTCAGGGCTTTCTCATGGCTCTGCACTCAGTGATCACTCCTAGCAGGGTGCAGGGGACCTTCGTGGGTGCAGAGAATTGAACTGCCTGCTCTACTGTCTCTCTAGGCCCTGCAGACTCCTTTCATTAGATCCAGAACACTACCTGAGACTAAAAAAATAACAAATAAGACAGCAGGTAGGGACCAGGAAGTATTAGTATAAATTTATATAGAGATAGATAGATAGATAGATAGATAGATAGATAGATAGATAGATAGATAGATAGATGCAGTTTCCTGTGTTCTGTTTCCCAAAACAAAACAAAACCAAAAAAATGGCTATTGAATTGTAATGGATAGTCTGTTTCAGCCTTTGATAGTAATTGCAGCTCCTTTTAAAAACACATCACTTATGTGTTTTTAACAGGAATAATCTGAAATGTCTAAGCACAGTGCATAGACAACGTTGAAAACTGCTTTTATTTAATCACTTACTTTTACCTTCATTTTTGTGATGCTTTTGACCTGTGCAGATATCCAGTCCACTTACTTTTAAAGTTCAGAATATTTTTGCTTTTATTTTCTTCTTTGAACACATTGGCACAGTGCCTCCAGAATAGTAATGCTGTGTCAAAAGCCATAGCACTGAGCTATCAGTGCATTTGGGCAAAATAGTCCACTGAACAAACTTCCCATTGAAAGAGCTATTATCTACTCAAACCATAGTGCTCTGCTGATGCTGACAAATGAACATACTGTACTTCAAGTCTCACCACACTTTTATCCACTCATCCAATGAATTTTACTGGTAACAGAAAGTTCAAATTCTAGGTAACAGTACTGAAACCAGTCCACGCTAGCCATAAGAATTTCTGATGTGCGTGGATACTGCAGAAGCTTAGGTGAAGAGATCTGAGGCACACTGGTGTTATAGAAAGGCAAGTGTAGAAGTGAGGAATGTATAAAACTGCTCACTTACAGGATGATTCTTCCTATTACAAAAGGTTAACTAAGGATGCCTTCAAGTACTGCATCTTATAAAGGGTTTTAAAAGTCTGATTAAATCTTTTAGAACGTCATTGACAATTTTTAGAAACAGCTTTTATATTACATAAAGGAAGACAAAAAGATATGTTGGGTGGGAGGAAGCATGTGGTGGTTTGGAGATCAACCTACCATGATCCCCCAGGCCTTCCCCAGTCTGCTCTTTGGGGCCACCAAAAACCAGGCTGGGTTGAAACGGACTCAGGGGCAGCTCTCCCGAGGGCATGTGAGAAGTGACCAGTATGATGACCAAACACTTTCTAATTGAGAGATAAAATATTCAGTACTATCCATGAGCCTCAAAATAGCACCGACTAGTGTCTCTGATAGAAAACTTACGTAAGAAAATATCATTTTACTTTTCTAACAGCAGTAATAACTCCCATGACACTATAACTTAAAGTTAATGAGAAAGATGAATCCAGTCCAGCAGAGCACTCTTAATTTTTCAATGTTAAACATGGAAGGGGAGAACGGCTTATGATTTATGAACTAAGCTTTAAAGGTTTTCATCAAATAAGAGTTATTATGTTTATCATACTTCATCTGGCCCCTTGTTTCTTTCCAAGTTCATCAATTGGTACAAATGGAATTCACTATTTTCCAACGTCTCTTTTCTCAGAATATGAATTCCTCTTTCCCCCCATTCTTTCCCCACTTCATGCTGCAAAGAACATTAAGCTTTTCTTTTCTATCACCCAAATGGAATTGAGAAGGTCCCTTCACTTTGATTTTAATATCACCATTGTTCCTAATAAACAAGTCAGTCAAATGACTGGTTTATAGTGATGAGTAGGTGAGGCGGAAACAAGACGTCATCTCCGGAAATCATGAGAATACACGGGGATGAAGTGAGCTTGTGATGGATTTTCAGATCCTTCTTCCTAGGAGGCCCGGCAGCTTTGAGGAAGGGCAGTCAAGGGGCATATGTGGTGACAGTTAAGGTGTGCGGGGGATTCAACGCACACCCCTCTGCTTCTGTGTACAACTTCACAGCCATTTCCATTAAAAACCAAACCAAACCAACTCCAACCAATCTCCCAGGTCTCTTTGGATTTAACACGGCTGGCCCCAAGACCAGTTTTCCATGTTCTGTAGCAGGTGGGGGCGGGGCGGGAGAGTGCAGACAGCAGCGAACACCCGGCATCTGAGAACATGGGTACTTCTCTCCCACAGCCCACAGGCACAGCACCTGTGGCCAGGGTGTCCGAGACAACGTTCCACGGAACAGAGGGACACGCAACCTGCCAGAACTCATCCAAAAATTCTGGCCCCTCTGATGCGCCCCGACCTAGAGGGAACAGAAGTCAGACTGCCCCACTCCTTTCCAGTGGGGCCGCCTCAGGCCGAGGGGCTTCTGATCCCTGGTGCAAGACCAACCCCCGCAAGTGCTGGGCAGTCGCCCGGCCAGCAAGGATAAGTTGGCTCAGTCCCGGGGCCTGCGCCGCCCGGTGCCGCAGGTCCGCGCTGCTGCCTCTCAGGGCTCACCCCGATGCGCGGAGCGGGGAGCGGGACCCACAGGGACACAAGCCTGGTTCCAATTAGGAAACGGAGCTCCCCTCCCGCCCCCAAGTCAGCAGAGCTCAGTCAAGTGTGCAGTGCACGGAACAGGCGGACGTGTCCAGGAAGGCGCAGACAGTGAGTTTGGGAAGGCGCAGACAGTGAGTTTGGGAGGTTCCGACACGGCAGAGGGATGTGCGCACCGGCCGTGCTGGCGCTGGGCGCCCAACGGACGCCCAGGGTCCCGTTCCAGGGACCCGCAGGGAAACCGAGGCTCCCAGGGCGCCGCCACTTCTAGACTGCCCGCAGCACCCGGCGGTCCCGCCGACCAGCTGCCCACACCCGGCCGCGGGCGCCCGATCCCCGGGTGGGTCGCAGTCCTGCAGTGAAGGAGTAACGACCCAGACACCGAGCCCCCAGAAAAGTGCCCAACTCCGCCCGCGCTCCGCGTGCCCGCGTTGCGGCTGCCGGGGTGGGGGGGCGGACGAGACCGGGGCTGCCCCTCGAGGCCCCGGAGCGCGCCGTGTGCCCCTCTCTGCATCAGGCTTGCGGAGAGCCGGCTGCCGGGGAGTCCCCGAGCCCGCGCCGGTCCCCTGCGGCCCCCGAGGGTCCTGTTCCCTGCCCCAGCCCCGCCAGGCTTCTGCTAGGCTTCTCTGGGGGTCCCGGGGACCCGGGCGCGCTCCCGCCGATCCGCCCGCGCGCGGGGCGCCCCCTCCGACCCGCCCGCGCCCCACTCACCTCCGGGGCAAGGTGACCGCGGGCGCCGAGCCGGGCGCTGGGGGCGCGGAGACTCCCGGGCGCGCCCGAGGTGGCTGCCGCGCGGTCCGGGGGCGGGCGGAGGCGCGGCGCGGGCGCGGGCGCGGGCGGGCGGGTGGACGGCGGCCAACTTCGCCTCGGCCGCGAGCACCCGCCGAGGCTGAGTGTCCCCCGAGCTCGCGACGGACGCACGGGGGGCGGCCCGGGGACGGGCACGGGGGCGCGGAGCTGGCGGGAGCGCGGGCTTCCCTCGATCCTAGAGGCCTCCCGGGCCCGGCGCAGTCCGAGGTCCGAGAGACGCACGCCTGGCCAGGCACCCCTCCGGTCCTCACCTGCCGGCCGGCAGGAGCAGCCCCGCCAGGGTCCCGGCTCCGGGACCCCGGCCCAGGGTGCGCGATACCGCTGGAGCGGGGAGGAAACTCTGGGCTCGGAGGGTCCGGGTCGGGGTGGCGGCGGGGGAGGAGTCCTCGGGAGGAGGTGGGCGGCGGGAGCCGGCGTGCGGGAGGCCAGCTCCTGGATTAGCCTGCTTTCCGAACGGGGGGAGGGGTGGTTTTAAATTTAGATCTTCTGGAGAAAGAAATGTAAAGGAAAGACCAAGCACGCCAGAGAGTCGAAGGTAATGTAGAAAAATAGAAATCAATTGCAGTCCACCCCTTCCCCACACAGAGCGGGTCGCCCGACCATTCCCACCCGGGCTGCAGCCCTGGTGGTCAGAGCAGATTATGACCCCAAAACCCACCTCTAGGCAGAACCTTCTTTCGGGCCGGGAGACCGAGCCCTTCACTGGAGAAGGCCGCTGTCCTCTGCGGGATCTCTCCAAAGGGCAGGAGTTGGAAGTGGTGCGGAACAGCGGGTCTCTGTGCCTGTTCGCTTGCAGGTCTGACATGTGCTTTGCAGGAACTTGGATTTTGTAGAACATCAGCAGCTCAGAATTAACGCTGTTAGAAAGCCAGAGCATACTGTAAGGAGTCAGAGCAGGGGCCAGCAGGTGAGTAAGCCAGCACTACCTGGGCTTCCTCTTCCAGCAGATTTTCATTTCATTTCCACCTTTGTAGCATGGCAAAGCGCAACCAGAGTTTCTACCTCTGGCTCCCCAGGAACGCAAGGCTACAGCGTGGAACTCTCAGAAAAGGACATTGTACGTTATTTCTGTCCAGAAGAGATTCCCAGATGGAAGGGGAATGCCACGTTGTCTGAGGGAGGTTGCTTACTAATCGCAGCTCCTGTCTAGAATGAATAACGCGCTCATCTGAAGCACTGAGTTCAGCAGATCTTACTAGAATTATTTGAGGTGGAACTCGTTTCCCTTTATGAGATGCAAATGTTAATGTTTGTTTGAATTTTTTTTTAAGGCTTAATGAGATTTGGTTTCTAACAAGTTAGTAGGCATTGCTCAAAAGTCAGCTCACTGCCTCTAAATCAGCACACTTTATTTCTCTAGACTTCGGATTAGCCCTGGCAATTTTCATTTAGTCAGGAGACACCAGGCTGGGGGGTAGTTATGACTTGCCTGTGTTTCTAGAACACTGCTTTATTTCTGTTTGGGGGCCACACATGGGGGTACTTAGGGCTTACTCCTGACTCTGCTCAAGGATCACTCCTGGTGGGGCTCATGGTACCAGAAGCAGTGCAGGAGATAGAACACAAGTTGGCCACATGTAAAGCAAACACCAGACTCTTCTCTCTCTCTCTCTCTCTCTCTCTCTCTCTCTCTCTCTCTCTCTCTCTTCCTCTCTCTCTCTCTCTCTCTCTCTGTCTCTGTCTATCTCTCTTCTCCTCTCCTCTCTCTCATTCTGTTTCATCTGAAGTTGAATTTTTTTAAGTTACCAGGCTGGGAGGCATGTTATTAGCTGAAACATTAAACAATCCTGATTGACTGGAGTGTTTTATCGAATAATGAGGGGTGCAATAATTTCATAATTATTGTAAAAACTATTGTTAAAATAATGAACTCAAACCAGAAACATCATTGCAGGCCCTCTTTCTCTGTTGAATGCTGTAGACTGCCATCCTTCATGTCTTAGGTGCTTTGAAACTTTACATACCTAGACTTGGGAATTTTATTCTCTAGCTCATACTCAGGTGCTATGTTGAACATCTAGTTTGCAGATAATAGGAAGAGGCAAGTCTGATTTTTCTAAAAGTCTCTAAGCCTTGTTTCTTTTTTAATAGCATTCATTACTCAGTTTAGCATTTAAATATTTCATTTTCTTCTGTTTTGGAATGAATGTGTAATTGATTTTATGGGTGTACTAACTTAGGTCACTGAATGTTCCACTCCCCCAACTTGTCAAAACAAACAAACAAAAATCTCCAAAGACCAAAACTGTTTGAAAATGGGGTAAAAAACAAACAAACATAAAACCCCAACCTGATGTCCTTGAAGGGTGTAGTTTAAAAGACAAGGAAAAACTTATGTGGTGGAGGGGATTGTTATCATTGTTATTTCTCAATGCACCCACTTGGCTTCAATACTCAAAATTTTTTCTATCGTTTTTGTTTCTGTCTCTCACCTGCATGTGCACATTTGTTAATGTTTCTACATTCTGAAAGGGCCTTACACTTCACTGCAAAACAAGCAAACAAGCTTTCCAAGAATTGCAAATGAAGAGAGGGTTATTGCCAGCTTCCAGCAGATGCGGCTGCTTCACAGGGAAGGAATCTGGGCACACTAAGTGTTTCTCTTCATTGTGGATCCCCAGTTGTTGCCTGGAATGTTACCACGACAGTTACGCTATGATGCAGCATTGAAATAAGAAGGTGCATGAGGTATTTTCACCTATTGGAAAGAGGTAGAAATTGTCCAGTCTCTTGAAAACTGGGAAAGCACCTCAACAGTTCTTATCTCTCCAAAGAGATTACAACACCTTCAGAGTTTAGAGGGGTCAGTGAGGCCACTTCATTTGTGTGAATAACTGTCAATCACACACCCAGTAGCTGTCAAGCTTCTAGGGAGCTTTCAGTAGAGGTTGTAAGATGCCCAGAGATATGTGACTGGATGAGAGGAAACACAGATTTATGAGTTTTTCAATCAGGATATATTCCTTCATACCTCTTGAACTCAAAAGCTAAATTTAGACCAAAAGAACAGATTAAAAAATGTTTATTTGGTGCTATGCTAGTGTTGAAGGTCTGAGAGTAATCATTCAGAAACTTTCTTTGAAACAAAGAATGTGCCAATGTTTAACCTAAAATATTAATATGAATTTAGTATCATATTCATACTAAATATGAAGGATTGTAGATAATTTTGAAATGATGGCATAAATATAGTTTATAAAATATTGTTCGACCTCATGGCTTACTTAATTATTTATTTTAATTGACTACATGAATGAATCACTGTCACTGTATCACTGTCACCAGTAATGTCTCCATTCATCCCAGCCCTGAGATTTTAGCAGCCTCTCCTTACTTGTTTTTCCCAATGATTGGAGGCTCTTTTCAGGGTCAGGGGAATGAGTTCTGTTATTGTTACTGTATTTGGCATATTGAATATGCCATGGACAGCTTGCCAGACTCTTCTGTGTGGGTGGGATACTCTCAGTATAAATAAATATAATAATAAACAATAAATAATATAATAATGCAATATAATAATATAAACAATATAGTATAATATAAATAATATAATAATAAACCAATTGTTTATTAAATATTTTTGATTTAATAAACAATTTTAATAATAAATAAATTAAATGAATGTAAAATAAATCTCCCAGAAACATGCATCCACATCTGGGGCTGCACAAACTCTTATAGTCTAGCCCACTGGTGTACCTAAAGCAGCACACATGTATTTGGTTTTAACATACTTGCTTGTATTCTCTTATATACATTCTCCATCCCTCTCGGAGAGCCGGGCAAGCTACTTAGAGTATTCTGCCCACACAGCAGAGCCTGGCAAGCTCCCTGTGGCATATTTGATATGCCAAAAACAGAAACAATAACAGGTCTCATTCCCCTGACCCTGAAAGAGCCTCCAATATGGCACCATTGGGAAGGATGAGTAAGGAAAGGCTGCTAAAATCTCAGGGCTGGGACAAATGGAGACATTACTGGTGCCTGCTCAAGCAAATCGAAGAAAAATGGGGTGGGTGACAGTGACAGTGACATGAATGAATTAAAAACTTTTGGGATCAGAGAAATAGTGCAGTGGACAAGTGCTTACCTTACACATAGCTGACCTGGATCCAATCCCCCGAGCACCACATATGGTCCACCAAGCACTTCCAGAAATGAAACCCTTAGGGCCAGAACCAACCTCTGAGCACCTCCAGGGGCAGCCCCAAAGCCAAACTAGACAGAAAAGCTGCAGTATCTTACTGAAATAGGAATTTGATGTTTTTGAGGGACAGAGGAGAAGCATTCATATGTCAGTATAGATATGAGGGTCAGGTTCTGATGAAAATGAATGCTATTAGAAATAAAGGGAGAAAGAGTCAAAACCCACATGAATTTGAGGCAATGTTGGCATGAAAGTTTATGACTAGAAACAAATGCAACAAAAGGTCAGAACCTTGGAGTTGGAAGAGTCCTTGGCAATTGCCTCATCCTGCTCTATTCTTGAAACAGCTCCTCAGAGGCTGACAGTCAACCTCTTTTCTAGTCACTGACTCTGAATCAGAGGTCAAGACTTCATATTTTTTTAAAATTCATTTTGGAAAGAATCAAGGAAGCTAGAAAGTTAATATTCATCAAGCAGTGCCCTTATTTGCCAGTGTTTAAATTAGCTATTACTATGGAACAAAATCCCCACTCCCCCATGCACCCAGATCAGTGATTCAAATGACAACGACATATTTGTTCACAATTCTGAAGGTGGACCAATGAGATAGACAGCTCCTAATTCACAGGGTACTGCCCGGATTCACTCATGCACCTACAGTGTCACCTGGGAACCACGAGCTTCCGCCCCTGCCTTGGTCATACTGACCCGCGAGCTCCTCCTCAGTAAAGGTGGCGGCCGTTGGGTTCCTGACCACGGCCTCAGTCCAGGGTACTTTCCGGCTGACGTGCTTGCTGGTGTCTAGCAAGTAACCAGACTTGCTAATGTCTCCAAGACCAAGGGCCGCTCGGGAGAAGTAGTCGCACCTCCTGAGAACGCGGCCTCGGACAGGGCGTGCAGTGCGGCGAGGGGGGCCCAGGCGGGTTGTGCAGTCCGGCTTATCGGGGAGTAAGATTGGGCATCTCTGCAGCACCCCCCCCCCGCGGCCCTTCCGGAGCTCCCGGGGCAGGGGGAGTGACATCCAGAGCAGAGCGTTAGGGTGTCTGGCCTAAGCTGGTGTGTGAGGGGAGGACTTAGAGCTGGCCTGTCTGTGACTGCCCATGTGGGAGTCGGCTAGGGTCTGCTGCAGATTAGGGCCACCAAGTCTAGAGCAAGGAAGCCTTGAGGTTAGGACTTGCACTCCTCCCACTCTGCCTTACCCGCAGGGCTGGGCTTCTGCCCCTCCCCTCACTCAGGCGAGACTGTGTTCAGTGCACTTCCCTGGTCGAAGAGGGCCAGCTGTCCTCCTAAAGACAGCGGGAGAACTAGGCTGTGCTGGGTACTTTTACCAAGCAAGTGGGGGCAGATGGTCACTCTAGGGTCTTGGTAATAAACTGACACTTGTGATGGAATACCCTCATAGGGTACAGAAAAAGACTGGGGATACTTCCTTCATTCAAACCATTTCTTGTTTAAGGGGCCAGAAACTGCCATATTATTTCAGAATCACGTTCACCCCAGATACTTGTGGCTGAATCCATCTGCTTCCATAGCTACTAATGCCATCCAACTGTGTATTTCTTCAGCACTGCTCTCATTCTTGGAATAGTCTTAGTTTCTCTTGAAATACGAGAATAGGGTTTCCTGTACCACTTGGCTCCAGACTGTTAACGCTAAGCCTGGAGAGAGTTGTCTTGCTGTCTCTAGGCCTATGCTCTATTGAAATATTTTCCACAGTTGTGCTTCAGGTTTTCTTCTCTTGAATTGGATATGGTGCCCTGAACTCTGTCTCCTATTCTGAAATTAGAAGCAAAATGCAGCTTCGTTTTTCTCAGTCCCAGTGACAATGAGTGAAGGATCTCTGGGATTATCAAGAGGAAGAGAAGGGTATTGAGGTTAGAAAACCACTCCCTGTGGAAAACAGCTATGTGCTATCAACTGACACCATCTGATGACTAAATAAAAGTTTCTCAGAATCATCACCCAGTGAGGGGGAAAAGGAAAACAGCACACCCAGAAACTCCATCCTGGATGGGCCCAGGGGATAATATTAGTACCTGGACAGTTCTGGATGGAAACTGTCTGTGTCGAACAGGCTCCTACTGGCAGAGATAAGGTGTCTTTTTCTGTTTGTTTTTTGGACAGCTCCAGCAATGTTTAGGGAGAGGATTTCATTTCAGGAGACTGAACTTGGAGCTCCTGTATGCAAAGCACATACTGAGTGCATTGAGGTATCTGATCCCATGGAGAGAGCAAGGAGTCTGTCTTAGCTAAGATCCTGAGATATTCTGCTGTGTGGCTTACCATGTAAAATTCTTGTATCATTCAAGTTTGCTTTAAAGATCTGCATTTCTCTCCAGGATGCTAGGTGCTAACTGCTCTTTCTAAAAAACTAAAACTAACTAACTAACTAACGAAACTGCTCTTTAAATCTGATGATATGCTGGGTTGGGCCAAAGGTAGGTCACCTTTCTGTAAGTCATATCAAATAAGCACAGGGTCTGTTTGGTTATGTTGCCCAGCAGGAATAGGTCTATACTTTTCTCAGCAAATAGCTACCCACACCACAATGGATTCATAGATCTGAGGAAGTAATGAAACTTAAGTAGCTACATTGCCCCATGCAAATATCTTGGGTCCTTTCCTCAGCTCTTCTGCTTGTGTACCTCTTTGAGATTCCCTCTCCTTGACTTGACAGTTCAATTTTCTTTTGAGGCTGACATTTGACCTGGGCGCAGAATGGGTCCCACATTAACTTAGACATGTCTTCGAATGCTAACCTGTTCACACCGAAGTCTCTGACCCCTAATTTCTGTCTTGGGGTGCTCTACCATCTGCTTGCTTCACCTCAGATGACTTGGCAGGTGACTTCTAGTTGAATTCTAGTTCATAATCTGGCAGTCTCATAATTTGATCAATGGCATATCTATTATTAGGACAGAATTTGGTATCATACTTATCAATTTTTTAGAAAACATATTGCCAGAAGCTGAATAATATGATTTTCTCCAGGAATGTTGAAGAGAAAAATAGGGAAAAGCTTAGCTTATAGATTTTTATGAACCTTACTATGGGGCTCTACTGTGAAGCCAGAATTTGCAAGATGTGCTCAAAATACCTAGCATCGAAGTGGATTTAGCTCTCCATTTTGTATCATGCAGTGAAGTAAAAGCAGTGTGTCCCTTTTGCTAAAATGAAAGAACACAACGTTTTCCTTGCTAAACAAAAAAAAACCTACATAGACTAGTATAACTCTAATCTAATAGAAAACTAAGAAATTGGGATTTATGAAAATATTTCTGGCACAGAAAAAAGCATTTAAGCATTTCATTGATTATTAGCATACTTTCTGGCATTTTCTAAAAGACCCAAGAACTTGTTTTTGACTCAAAACATTTTTTTTTTGCTTTTCATGCTGTTTTATATCTGAAAAAAATATTTCTGTTGCAAAAAAAATTCAATCACTTCTATAATTTGCAGGATGTGGAACTAAAGAGGAAAACCACAAAGGTAAGCAATTTCTTTTTTTGTGATTCCCTGCTTATCACTACTAAGTCAAGAAAACAATGCCACTAAGACAAAGGAATTTACTCAGGCAAATGCCAGAACTAAGCTTTGGAGCCTCTCCCTCTGCAGCCAGCCCAGCTAGTGTTCATTGGGAGGTCCTCAAGTGCACCAAGAGGAAGCACAACAAGGGATATGGACTTACCACAGCTTCCCTGGCGGTTGGTTCTTCACAGGATGCTTTAAATATGGTACAGAATCGCTATGAGGCTGTTTGGTCATGCCGAATCTAGTTAGTTTGAGGTGCAGAACAAATACATTCTGTCAGGCAGTACCCAAAAAAAAGGATGCTGGTTACATGGATAATTAACAATACAGGATTTACCAAGGGGGTCTCACCATGTAAGGGATGGCTTGTCCAAGGTGCTTAAATATTATTCTCCACAGTCATGAAAGAACAGCAAAGTAAAATGATTTAACAAATAATGCAAGGTGGTAGTATCCTCAAGTTCTAGACAGATTTGGAAGGCCGAGTGACTGGCTACTGTGTGTGGCAGTTGGTTGGTTTGGGAACTAGACAGGTATCTGCTATCAGGCAGATGTGAAACGGTGACAAAAGAGAGGCTCAGGGGTTGTGATGTATAAGCAAGGTATAACCTTACTTGGAAGGACAGGAGACACTAGTGGTCTGTAGATTTAGGAAAAGACAAGTTTTCAGGAGAGGCAAAGAGGGAAGACTATACATAAAGGTTGTGCCCCATAAGGGGAGCAGGATGTAGAAGTCAATGTGTGCACTAGTGACCGGAAAAAGGTGATTCTCTCAGGCATTGCATTGCTCTTGCAAGTGTTTAAATTGAAGATGACTAGAACACTGAAGTAAGTTGTATAATGTCAGTCAGGCAAGGGAACTAGACAATGACCAAACCACTAATGACATTATAGGGAGTTAGGAATGATGAACTGTATTCTGGGATCTATAGACAACCTCCATGAAAAGATGGAATGGTATCTATATATGAAGCTATGGGCAAGTCTTCTGCAGAGAGCAAAGAAGGATACTCAGTTTTGAAGATTCTTTAGGGTTTAAGTTATCACATCACTTTCTCATATCTTTAAGAAAGTGTTTCTCTTACAGAAACATCTGAGGGTAAATGTACTGATAACTTCATTCAGAGCACAACTGGGGTTCTCATGACTGCGGGGCTCTTGGAAAACAGACTAAAGAGAAGGCAGCTGATGAGGCTGGTGGCTACAGGATCATCACCTTATCTGCAGACAAGCTTGCCTCCAACACCCCACACCCAGATCAAAAATTTATCCTTCTTTCAAGAAGGGAATTGCCTTTATTATTTCTGTTTGAGGAACTGCTTCCTATGTGAAACACTGTTATCTCTCCACTTATAACACTTTCTGTGCTGGGAACTCGATCACATGTACAAATGAAGATAGGGACCTAGGGAAGAAAGGTTTTATTTTGGAAATTTTATGAGGATTATTTCTACAAATGGTTGCTCTGAACACTGTGCCTGGAAAGATCTAAAAAATGTTAAAGAGTTCCTGAGTGATAATACTGTGGGTCGGCACTTCCCTTGTGCATAGTTCAGCCAGATTCAATCCCTGAGATCATGTATGGTGCCTTGAGTCCACCAAGAGTAACTTCATATTGTATTTAGGAATAAACCATGACATAGTGAAGTGTAGGCTCAAAACAAAAACAACAGCAACCACCACCATAACAAAAACAAAGGCATTAAAGAATTGAGTGCAGATTATTTGAATATTCTGGTTCATTGTTGATAATTTCCTAAAATTTATAAATATGGCATGATTTTTTTCTCCTACATAAATACTCTTGATAATTCAAAACTGCGTTATTTCTAATTTCTGTTTGCTAAATATTTTACTGCTGTGGGTCTTTTGCAGCAATGACTGGATGTTTAATCTTGTACCAATTTCTTCATGATTAGAAATGTAGTAGGCCGGATACAGTCATCAGAAATAGCAAAATCAGACAGCTGCCACCCACCTAATTTCCCTACATCAATTGATATGATCATAAGATTTTTATCTTTACTTTTACTGATGTGGTGTATTATGTTCATTGATTTGTGTATATTGAACCATCCTTTTATCCCTGGAATGAATCACACTTGCTCATAGTATATATATTTTTGATGTGCTGTTGAATTTAGTTTGCTAAGATTGTGTTGAGAATTTCCTCAATGATATTCATCAAGGAAATTGTTTTGAAATTTTCTTTTTTAGGTAATATCTGTGTCAGCTTTGAGTATCAGTATAATGTTAGCTTCAAAAAGGTGTTAGAAAGGATTCCTGTTCCTTCATTATTTTGCGTAAGCTTAAAGATTAACGGCAATAAATCTCTGAAGCTTTGAATAACCTCACTCCTAAGTCCATCTGGCCCAGGACTATTATTCTTGAGGAGATTCTTAATTACTTATTTACTTGTTCAGGCTGTCTGCTTCCTCCTCTTTCATTTATAGGAGATTACATTTCTAGAAATCTATCCATTTATTGTAGGTTCTCCAGCTTCACAGAATAGTTTTTCATAGTAAGTTCTCATCATGTTTTGGATTCCTGGGGGTTCTATTGTAATTTCTCTCCTTTCATTTATGACCTGATTTATTTGAGTACTTTCTTTTTTTTCCTAGTGAGTATAGCCAATGGTTTGTCTGTCTTATTTATCTATATGAAGAACCTGCTCCTGGTTTTATTGCTTCTGTATATTTTTTCTTGATTTTTACATTGTTGGTTTCTGCTATGGCTTTTTTATTATTTCTTCACCTCTACTAGTCTTTGGATTCATTTGTGGTTGGTTTTCCCAACATTTAAGGTGTGTTTTTTGGTTGTTTGCTTTATCTTTTTTCTGCTTTACTGTAGGCCTGTATTGCTATGAATTTCCCCTTAATTATCACTTTTGCTGTTCCCCATAGATTTTGGCGATTTGTTTCTTCATTATCATTAGCCTCAAGGAAACTTTTATTTATTTCTTAATTTCCTTGTTGATCCAGCTATATGTAATAGCATGCTCTTCAGTCTCCAGGTGTTAAAGTTTCTCTCCTTCATCTTTTTATGGTTAATTTCTGTCTCAGTGGAATTGTGATCTGATAGGATGCTTGGTATGATTCAGATGTTTGTGAATCTATGTAAATTAAACTTATGTCCTAAAATGAGATATATTCTGGAGAATCTTCTGTATGTATTAGGAGACTGTATATTCAGCTTTTTGAGAATGAAAGGCTCTATGTAAGTCTCACTCTTCTAGTTCCTCGTTTAGGGCTCTTGCGTCCTTACTGATATCCTGTCTAGTGGATCCAGTGGGGATATTGAAGTCTTTCACTATTATTTATGTTTCCATCCATGTGTGTCTCTAGGTTTGTAAGAAAAAGCCTTATAAACATTGTTGACCCAACATTTGTTGTGTAGATGTTGATTAAAATTAGTACTTCATGGTCTATTGTCCCCTTGATCAATAGTAGTGTCCAATTCTGTATCTAATTATTTTCTTTAGATTGAATGCAATTTGGTCTGATATAAGTATGACTGTCCCAGCTTTTTATTTTCCCCATTGGATTGTATAATTGTTTTTCATTCTTTTGCTCTGATCCTTTTTCTATCCTGTGGTATTAGATGTGTTTCCTATAGATAGCAAATGTATTAGTTTTTCCCCATTGTATACTGGGTCCGGGCAGATGTGGGGAGAAGGATGAAGGGTATATGGAGAAATACCCTCCGGGAGTAGCTTATGGCTGTTCACTTTATTATAAAATACACACATATTTTGTAGAGGTCTCAGCTTTACAGGAAGGCCCAATCACATAAAGTTTAGTGTTACTGGCCTATCACCTTTCCTACTCTGCCTTGCCCCGGTCCAATCCCATTCAAGGCTGTTGCAGTTAGGATGGCCTACTAGGCATATACGACAGTTTCTGTGTCTCTGGTGCATGTGAGTAGGAGGTTGAGTGAGGCTGAGTGAGGCTCAAGACCAAACTCCCAGTGCCGACACCCTGTTCTTACCAACTTTGCCCAGATACTCTCTTCTGCAGATCCTCGCTTCAGGACTGCTTTGCAAGGTTGGGCCGTATCTGCTCCAGTGTCTGACACCATGCTCCACACAAATGGATGTATTTTGTTTTCTGATTCAACCTACCTATTCAGTGCTTTCTGATGGGAGAGTTTAATCTATTGGCATATGGGCATATAATTGTATAAAGAGTGTGTTGTCATTTTACTTGTAGGGTTGTGACTTATGCAATTGTTATCTTGTTTATATAAATGGCCTTTCAGTAGTTTATTCCAGGTTGGTCGGTTATCAAAAATATTGCTGCTCTTGTTTGCCAGAGAATATTTTTATCCCTGTCTCCCAGCTGAATGAGAGCTCTGCGGGCAGTGGACTCTAGGTTGAAAGTTTTTTTTATTCAGTAATTTGAATATGTCATTCCACTCTTTTCTCATCTGTACCATTTAACATGGGAACTTTGTTGTGATTCTTATGTTATTTTCCTTATACTTAAGGTTTTTCTCCTCTCTTTAAATTTCTCCTCACTTTAAATTCATCAGTTTCTTGCCAGTTTGATTACTATTTGTCTTGGTGTTGTTCTTGGGTCTATTTGCTTGGTACACTTTTGGCCTTTTGACCTTTTGAACATCTGCAGCTGCATCGCTACAGAGAGTGGAGAGGTTCTCAGCTCTTGCCTCTCCACCTCTCTTTCTTCCCCTGTTCCTTTCCCTTAACTTCTGGTATGCCTATAATTCAAAGGTTATTTTTCTTGTCTTTGTTCATTAAGTACCTCACATGTCTTCTATTCTTTTGTTTCTCTTATTTATTAATGCTGGCCTGTATTTTGTCTTCAAGGTAGCCTAAATATTTCTCCCCCTGTGTGATTCTGCTATAGGGCTTGCTAGTGTGTTCTTTAGCATTTGTTGATTTCAGCTTTTAGCATTTGGAAATGTTCATTTTCATTTGTATGGATTCTCTCATCTTCTGAGACAGTTCTTCTTTGAGTTGGTTGAATTTCTCTTCTAGTGATTGCTTGATTGCACTGGTAAGAGCTTGCTTGTGTAGTGAGTGATAATTTTAGATCCTCAGAGACCAGGCTCATGCATTTGGGTGGGCTTCGAGACTTGCCTGAATTTCTATCGACTACCTGCTTCTGCAGCTGAGTTTCTTAGTTTACTCATTCTTTGAATGTTGTAGGTATTAATGGTAGAGGTTTAGATTCCCAGTTACTTGATAACATATCCATTAGTTTGCTAATATCAGGCAACTACCAATACTACACCAGCCGTTCAGTTTATTCAGTTGATTTTTCTTATTGTGTAATGCTGCTTGATTCATGCATGCATCCCATAAGACACTTGAGTTACTGACACGTAGGTAAGTGTAGAGTTTGTGAAGTAGAAATGGTCTTCCCAACCTAAGCCCAATATAAGATACACACATGCATCTGTGTGGTTTTGGGTTTAGAGATGAGAGTGACATGATATGGGGCCAGCATCTGGCATAGGGACAGAATCTGGTGATGCAAGACTGCAGGATTGGGTCCCAGGGCTTCCCTTTGTGTGGCTGCAGGAGTTTTCAGGCTGCAAGGGTCCATGTCCAGGTCTGCAGTACATGCACCTGGGTTAGTGGTTAGAGCGATGTGATATAGGGCCAATGCCTCGCATAAGGGCAGGGTCCAGTGGCACGAGGCTGCAGGATCTGGTCCCAGGGCCTGCTCTAATCATTTCTTCTGTGCTGAACTCTGGCTCACCTCACTATAGTTCAATTCCCTCCTAAGACATCAAGAGGAAAACAAAATGAAAAAGCCAGACTTGCTTAGTGTCCTCAAATGTCACTGGTGACAGAGTAGACCCAGTTATAAGCTGAAAGGATAGGACATTTAAAGCAGCACTACTAACCATGCTTTCAAGCTTGCAAAGAAAAGGATCCCTGTCTTTTCTTCATTCTATCCCAGGAGAGACTTTAGAGCTCTGAGTTTGATCTGTTTTGTGAATAGTTTTAGCCAGTATCAAAATAGAAGCAGAAGTGTAAAATTTCTTCAGTTGCATATATCAATAGTATTTTCTACCATACATTTATTTCAGAGGCAAGCTCTGATGTAGATCCCCTTTTGGCTTTTATTCTACGTGGGAGAGAACAGGATAGACCATTGAAGCTCTGGGAGGCTGGCTGCCCAGAGCAGTATGTAGTCGACCTTATGTACTATTTGTTGGTTCTGTACTGTGACAAGTAAAGGAGCCAAAACACACAAATACCAGATGACAGAGCATAGCACTGGGCCATGAGCATTTATTGTTTATGGTGAAAGAGAAAATGAAGTGACACCCACGGGTGGGAATCTGAGATATCAAAGGCGCCCCCACTTGTGGAGCTCCTAACATATTTCACTTAGCAGCAACTGATCCATGTATATTCCTTACTCCCTGGGAAGCCTTCTCTTTCACCATTTTATTGACCCCATTTGTGGAGGTGACAATAAAAATGATGCTTAACTCTGAAATTCCACTTTTATCCCTAATTCCATGTGGATATTTTTTCCTGTCTACTGATATTTCTCTCTGGCCCTGATTTGCAGGCATAGCATTTTTGTATCATTGAATGGTTCCAGGGGATACCAATGCTTTCTGAGAACTCTGTTCCACTTTTGTCTCCTCATTTGCCATTCCTTTAAAAAACTCCATCAGTTTTATAAGAAGGAAAGAATGGTATGGGAGAAGAAAAGCAAAAGAAGAATAAAGACAAGAAGGAGAAGGAGAAGGAAGGAGAAAATAAAGGAAAAGAATAACTGGAGCAAGGAGAGGAATGAGGTGTGCTTGGCTCATGGAGTGGAAACTTGAGATTGTAAGGGGAACAAACATTAAGGTCTTCTTTGGTCCAGACGAAGGAAGTGGTGACTTGATTCAATTTTCATCCTTATATCTGGAGAAGGAGATACTAAGTTAAAAATTACACCTCACTTGAGGGTATCAGGAGGATGGATGAGATTGCCTTTCCATATACATTGTATGTGATGGGCGTAACTAGAAAAAATATGTATCAGTAGATATCTTAGTAACTGGAAAAAAACAGTATGAGTAGTATACTCAAGATGCTTTGGGAATCCTTTGATGACACTATGTTGATTCTGAATAAATTCTACTTCAGTTGCTGAGTAATTTAAGCCCCTTTATGCAATAATGAATGTCACTTTCCCATCAAGTATACATATTTCATATTTGAAGAGTCATTCCATTTAATATTTAGTTATTCATTCCCATCTCTGAGTGTATCTGTTTCTACTAACTGCTCACAGTAGCCTAAAGTGCCAGGTCATTGTGTCGGTTGCCATCATTGTTCACAAGAAGGAGGGAGCCAAAGCTAAAGGAAATTAAGCAGTGTCCGAACTCAGTCCACTGGAAGGGACTGTAATCTGGGACGTTCTGAAGTCCTATTCTTATGTAGAAGGCACAGACTGTTTCCACTACCAGCACAGATTTGTCTCTTGCTTGTACTTCTGCTTTCAAATTCAAACAATTTAGAGACATTCCAGGAATGTTCCTTGTGGTAAACTGTAAATTTATAAAATTCACTCTAGGTGAGAACTTGTGTTTCCCTGCACAACCAATCTTAGGCTTGGCTAGTATACATTTCCTTGATGTCTCTGAGACCTGTTGTTCTGTTATGTTCTTATTTCTTGTATATATCTTAACCCTGTTGCACAAGAGGTCCTCAATCCCAGCGATGTGGTCATCCACTTAGCCAGCATTCTCTTTACCATCAGTTGGAACTTGCTTGTACAGTTGTTGTATTACAATTCGCTTAAACTGAAATACTCAAATTTTGTCTGCTTTTTTTCCTTCAACCTATTGCTGTACACTTTGAGAAGGCATCCCATTCTTCTTATACCTCATGGGAAGCAAGCCTATGTTTGGCATGGCACCACATCTGTGGGAATTATCACAGTAATGAAAGGTGCCCAGTACCCCGGGCTCTGGTCTTTTCCCTCTTGATACCATCCTTCTTTAACCAACCCATCGAGCCCTCCAAAGTTTTCTACATGCCCTTCTCCCAATTCTGGCACTGGCAGTTCCTTCAGATGACAGAGGCCACTAAAACTGCATACCTTTAAGTTTAGAAATCTGAGAGTGACTGTGGGCGATGTTCTCCCTGGGGACCAACAAGCAGTGTCATCCTGGTGGGGATCTGAAGTCCTGGAAGCCTTTGGGAGAGTAGTCTTCAGCAGCATTTCCAGCTTTCCAGCCTCCTGAGAGGTCAGGCTGGAGCTCCCCTCTGCAGGACTTCCTTCCTTTAACACCTCCCTTTCCCACTCTCCTCTCCTGTTTCTTCCTCTTTAGAAATTCTTCTAGAATTAGTCACTTGCTTGTGGAATAATCTGTTTTAGATTCTTGTGAATTTCACTTGCTCCAGGTTAGAGTTTCTCTGGATGACCTTATTGGTGAACACTTTGTTCAAAGTTTCTATGCTTGCATTTCTCTCTTGGACTAGAATAACTCACCATCAGCTATAACTTCCTAAGACAGCCATTAAGATCCATAAAAGGAGGCTGCTTTAAGGCGCTGTCACAACATCCTGATCAGGAAGATCTCAGGATTAAAGAGTGTTCTGTCACTTAAATGACTCTGTGTGTGAAAGAGAGAGAGAAAGAAAGAGAGAGGGGGGGAGAGAGAGAGAGAGAGAGTAGAGCTTGAAAGAAGAAAGAAAGATGGAGAGGGCTTGGACCTTGGGGAAACCACTTAACTTCTCTGGTTAACAGATTTTAATGTAAAATGAGGTGATAGTAGCATGCCTTTGTTGTGTTGGTAGGAGTTTCAGGTAGGCCAGAACTAGCATTCAATATTTCCTAACTCTTACTATGCATTCAATACTGCCTTGTGTGTTTTTTCCTGTTAATAATCCTGAAGGTAATAGTAGTGTTTCTAGGAGAATTCTGTCCAAATCATATATCTAGATGCCTTCTCCCTTTCTTGGGGCTGAGAAATAATGGAGAATCACATAAAAAGAGGACACTGCTCTTGGAATTCGACAAAGGAACATTGTGGGGAGCCAGGATCCTGAGTGAGACAACCCACTCAACTCCAGGAGCTGACAACCAACACCTGAGTTTTGGAGAAAACACAAGCTTCTGACACCCACCTTTGCAAAGGGTCAGAAGAGGATGGCTCTGGCTCTGTTAGTGAAAGAGAAGGTATTCATCTCTGCAGTCAATCCTATAAACAAAAGTGAATTAATTTACTCTTCTCTTTGGCTTGCACAACAAGCAATGTTTTATAATTAGGGGAATTTGCCAGAGAGGGAATGTCAGAAATTTATGGCACTGGTACCTGCTCATTGAATGCCTGCATATAAAAGGGGGGGAAAAGGACAAAACACTTAAGGAAATTAGAAGCCATTTAGAAAATAAATCCACAGGGAATCTATTGAATTTCAATGGATCCAGAATAATGCTGGTTTTTTCCCCTACTGTGTTTTCCTAGCTCTTCACTGCTGCTGAAGGGATGGTTTAGTTCTTGCCTACTAATAGTCAGGAACCCCTGAGCAGTCATGAAATTGTGCCTACAGAAACTGGGTTCTAAAGCCACAGATGATACACAAAGCTTTTAGTTTTATTGGTAGACATACGACTGTTCACTTATCCACTTGTTAGTGTGAGGTATATATTTTTTAGATGCTACAGAAAATACAGCTGTGATTATAACATAGTGTCAGATTTGGGAGTGGTTAAGTCTTAACTTCTGCAAGTGGGGAGAGAAGAAACCAAGGACAATGAAAATAAAGAGAGAAAATGCAAGAATAATTCCAAAGCACTGAAGTTAGAGAAAGAGAAGTTATGTCTACTCCCCTGGCCTGCACCTCACTGGGGGCTTAGATTCCGGCATCATCTATCATCTGCTTTCTTTCTTTCTTTCTTTCTTTCTTTCTTTCTTTCTTTCTTTCTTTCTTTCTTTCTTTCTTTCTTTCTTTCTTTCTTTCTTTCTTTCTTTCTTTCTTTCTTTCTTTCTTTCTTTCTTTCTTTCTTTCTTTCTTTCTTTCTTTCTTTCTTTCTTTCTTTCTTTCTTTCTTTCCTTCTTTCTGTCTTTCCTTCTTTCTGTCTTTCTTTCTTTCCAGTGAAGCAACCCCTGTCTTTCTCTCCTCAAGAACTTTTTATTAAACATTTGGTCTTAACAATGTTCAAATGACACATACTCACATATGCTGTATTTTAATTTCTTTTCACTTAAGCATTTTCAGGATATAAACATTTTTTGTAGAATGAAGACTATTTTATTATGCCACGGATATAGAAAATAAGCAACTAACTTGAGACAACTTTTGACTGGTGTCTGGATACAATGTGCTAGTAAGTTAATTGTCATTGTAGCTCAATTTAGAGAAAGCACTTACCAGATTTCTCCACTCAGCCTCTGTGCTATCACATGCTGATGTCTCTATGTAGTACACGTGTCTAGGGATTCCTACTTACCCAAGTTCACCTCCACTGGTATTCTCCCGGGTAGGGCACTGTTCTAAAAATGTTGCTAATATTCTCTGGGGCGTCTATCCCTACCTTCTACATATTTAACAAAATCAATATATTTTTATGACTGTCTCTAATCAGGCTCCTGATTTCAATTTCTAATTGTGTGCAGCATCATTAGGAAGCATTATTTAGAATAAATCATCTGATTCACTAATGCATTCACATTCTTAATACGTCTCACTTGTTGCAAAAATATTAGATTGATTCATTAAATTTTGCTTAATAGGTTGAGTTATATTATTAATCATGCATTGATTTAATATTAAAATGAACATTAGTAGTGAACTCAGAGGAGCGCTTTTCAATACATATTTATTTTTTGATGGACTCAAACTGCTTTCTAAGTTTTCCTTACAGTTAATACTGAGTGCTGTAACCAATATGTGTCTTTATATCAAGCCCCAATACCAAGCAAACACGGGATAAATTGGCTTCCACCTTTCAAAACTTCCTTGATTTGAAAGATAAGACCCTATAAAGACACTGCTCAAGTGTACCCTGGTGAAGGAATGGCTATTGCAACATTGTATGACTGAAACCCAATCATGAACAACTTTGTAACTGTGAAAAAACAAAAGATAATTGAACTTCAAAAAAAATGAAAAGACAGACTATCAAATGGGGGAAATCACTGTCACTGTCACTGTCATTCCGTTGCTCATCGGTTAGCTCGAGTGGGCACCAGTAATGTCTCCATTGTGAGATTTGTTATGGTTCTTGGCATATGGAATATGGCACGGGTAGCTTGCCAGGCTCTGCCTTGCGGGCGAGATACTCTCGGTAGCTTCCTGGGCTCTCCGAGAGGGATGGAGGAATCGAACCTGGGTCAGCTGCATGCAAGGCAAACACCCTACCTGCTGTGCTATCGCTCCAGCCCAATCAAAATCAAAATATGGTCAGGGAATTTGCGCAGACATTCCTCTAAGAAGACATGTAGAGAGCTAATATGCATGTAAAAAATGTTCGTTATTATTTATATTCAAAAAAATGAAATGAGATATCACTTCACATCTGTAAGAATGATCAAAGTCAGAAGGATCAGAGCAAGCAAGTGCTGGTAAGGATGTGAAGGAAAAGAATGCCTCTTACATTGGGTGTCAGAGCAATAGTACAGCAGGGAGGGTGTTTGCCTTAAATGTGGCAGACCCAGGTTTGATCCTGGCATACCATATGGTCCCCTAAATGCTTCTAGAATTAACTCCTGAACACAGAGCCAGAATAACTCCTGAGAGCCTCCAAGTGTGGCCTATAAAACAAAAACAAACAACAACAAAAACAAACAAAGTGATTCATTTCATAATCCTTTCTTTGTGGTACTCACCAATCCAAGGCTGATTTATCATTAAACCAACTCAAATCCAGCTATCTCTTCATGTTTCAAAACCAGCCTAACATTCACTAATCTTAGTTCCTAAAATCAGGATGTGCTCATTCCACAACAATGCTCATTTGAGCACTTCCAACACCACCCAGGTGGGCTTCCCTTACTTTGGTAGTTCTTTCCTCAATTCTTCTTGAGGAGATGGGAATTGATAGGATTGGTACCCCCAAAACTTTTATCCATGGCTGAAAACATCTTTCAGGTGATTTTTATTTTGTGTACATTTTTTGGTTCACACCAATAGTAATTGTAACAAATACTGATCTTGGATCTTATCCTGAATGGTTAAACCAGAAATTCTGGATGTGAGATACTGGTGTTCACATTTATTTAAGACATACATTTGCTATTTTGTAGTTTTAGATACAAAAGATGTGTTTTTGGCACTCAATTATCTGAAAATTTCTTTAACATTTATTGGCTACCTTAAATAAGTCAGGTCACTTTCTGAGCACTGGAAATAAAATATAAATAAAACTGTCTTGGGCACCTATGCTTAAGGAATTTATATTCTGTTGTGGGAAAAATGCATTTCCATTATTAAGACAAGTGCTTATCGAGATAAAGATACAGTGAGGCATATGCATAGGGTCAAGATCTTCATTTCCCAGTGAATGCATAGAGAAGCCCTCTGTTAAGAGAGAGCCGAATAAAGCAAGTTCAAGAAGGAGCGATCCTAGAGGAAAACATGCAAATAATAGAAGGGCATGTAAAGAGAACAACAGACAAGAGCTTAGATTATTTGAAAAAGAAAAATCAGGTTGATTCACTGAACAGCAATAGGTTCGAAGGAGAATGATCTAGAATGTAGCTGTAACATATCCAGGACTGCCCATAAAGTATCTGGTCATGGTAAGGAGTGGCATATTACAAATCCATTGAGAGGTCTTGCAGGGATAGAATAAAAGAACTTTCAGGAATCCCCCCAGCTTATTTCCCAGACATGACTACATAGACCACTGCTCAGAACTTAATAGGAGGGTCAGGGGAAGAAGTAATGAGGCTACTGCAAGATCCTACTCTAGAATCCCAGAGTAGGTGATGGTGATGTCGACCAAGATGAGAGACAAAGGCAGAGAATGGACAAGCTAGATCATTCTGGTATGCAAAATGTAGGCAGCTCCAAAAGATGGTTAGAAGAGTAACTATCCATCAAAAAGGTAAGCGGAAACCGGATAAAGGGGAGGCCAGGGTCACGCTATCCTCACAAGCAAGGTTTTCACACTTGGTTAGTGCTGAGTGACCCCTGGCAGGAAAGGGTCTCTTCCGTGGGCCCTGATCTAATTCCTCTGACACTACTAAACCACTCATCCACACTCAGACTTTCACGTGCTCCAGGACTTCTGGATGTGCACAGCTAGAGGACTGCACCAGAGCTGCTACAGGTGCAGGAGGCTGGGAAAGAACAAAGCAGAGCAAGAAAGACAGAGCAGAGCTCTGGCAAAGTGCAGAGCTGGGTAAACCGAGGACGGCCTCCATCTGAAACCAGGGCACCTCCCAAGTGAAACCAGAGTCATGCCCTGAATAAAAGCAATTACTCCTACCTAGATGTGCCCTTGGAAAGTGGGTTATGAGTTGGACTCTTTTCAAGATGAATCTGGAGCAAGGCCAGTAGAGGACCTGGGTCAGAGAAGAGGAGAAAAGATTAGGGAACAAACATATTAACAGCAAGCACGGGGGAGAGGGAAAATAAGCTCTCGGGGTGTGGCAGCTAGGGGGGATATGTGCATGTTTGGGCATATGTGTGAGCACATGTGTGTCTGGCTTTGTGCACCTGAGTATGTATGAGTTTTATGTGAATGAACGAGCTTTATGTGGATTCCTGTGTGAGCAGTGTGATATGTTTATGCATTTCTGTAGGAGAATGATTTGAGTACAACTATATGAGTAAATGCATTATACGTCTGAAGATGGCAGTTAGTATTGTCTGAAGTAAATAAAATCAGGCTTTTAACTTCCTGCCCTAGGCTGGTTCTTGGCCTGTCCAATCAATTATCTTTTTCAAGAAATAGCATGAGGGAAATACTGTAATTATGCACAAAATACAAATTCTGGGATAAAAGGATAAGAATGCATTGCTGATTTTTCCTCCAAACTTTCAGGAAATAATGGTCTTCAAATACCAGAATTTGTCCCATAATTGAGAACAGATTTGTCAGGACAACCCTGACTATACCACGTTGAAAGGGACACTGATAAATGAGGCTGCAGCAGAAGGGAGTAAAAATTGAGAAAGCATAAATTGCACTTTGGGAAAAGGCAACATGAATCTGGTAATAGAGGTGCTTGCATGTGGACTGGGCTCGACCTATAACTGGTGCCTCCTGTAGAATCAGAGTGCCAGTGAATACTGGGTATTCAACTGGCAGGAAGCAACAACTGCATCCTGAGGGAAGGGTTTCTCCAGAGCATCTGGCTCTGAAAGTGCTAGGAATGGGACCAGACAAGATAAAGGGTCCTTGTTGAGTATCTGATCTGTTGAATATGCTCAGGTCCTTCAACCCAAAGGTTTTTCTATTGCTCAAATCCACTGAATAAACCAGGTCATGTGAAAGCATCCTACTACTATAAGAGCATACCACTAGACTTCATTCCTCTGCACTCTTCTGCAGAAAGCAGCTAATGATCTCCAGCACCTAGGGGAAGGACAGCATAAATGGTGCAGGGATGGTAAAAGGGTGGGTTACATTTAGAGGAAAGATATGAAATTTCAATAACGGTCAGGTGCACATACTATGAATGTGTGAAATTGCATAGTGAATGGAATCCTAAAATATGTGCAATATCCTGGGTAAAGGAAGCTTAAGAGAAAGCACTGGCTTAAGCAGTAAAAATCCTGCTAAGGAAAGCACGGGCTTAAGCAGGAAATGTTCTGATAGAGAACTCAGGAACATCTAAGCAGGAAACATCCCGCTAGGTAGAGTACAGACTTAGGAAATGGGAGTCTTAAAGACACATAGTCTAGCAGAAACAGGACTGCCAATAAAAAGGGGTCACCCTCTAACTTCAAGGCTTTTAGATCAAATGTTCAATCTGTCCCCATACTCATATAGGTGTTTATATCTGGTCCTCTGTCCTTCTGTCTCAGTGCCACCCTTGAGAACATCATGTAACGACTGGAATGGGAAGGAATGGGAGTGAAGATAGACGATCAGCAATTACACCACCTCCGCTTCGCTGATGACATCGTTCTCATAACCCCAAACATTAGCCAAGCGGCACAAATGCTGGCCGACTTCGACCACAATTGTGGAAAGGTCGGATTGCAGCTGAATCTCAACAAGACGATGTTCATGAAAAATGAACTGGTCCCTGAAGCTCCATTTGCTCTCAATGGAACAAACATCTCTGAATGCAGCAGCTATGTGTACCTCATGTTGAGAAATCAACATGAGGAATGACTTGGTGCCAGAACTGCACAGGAGGAAGAGAGCAGCATGGAATGTATTCAAGAGCGTCAAAGAGGTGGTTAAGAGAACGAAGAACCTCCGACTCTGGGCACATCTTTTCGATTCCACCGTTCTTCCTGCACTAACATATGCCTCAGAGACCTGGGCCCTATGCAAACAGGATGAGAATGCTATTAGGGTATCCTAAAGAGGAATCGAAAGAGCTATGCTGGGAATATCATGTCTCACTCAGGTGAGAGAAGGAATCCGGAGTTCTGACCTCCGTGGATGGTCAAAAATCAGGGATGCTGTCTGGTTTGCCAAGGTAACAAAAATCAGATGGGCCGGTCATGTAATGCGATTCAGAGACGACCGCTGGACTAGAGCTGTTACCGACTGGATTCCATGGGACGTCAGAAGACCTTGTGGCTGCCCACCAACTAGATGGTCATATTTCTTTGTCAAATCCCTGGATGAATGATTTGAGGCTCTTTCTGTTCCTAGAGCAAGCAGATATCATTGGGCTGCACTAGCACATGACAGGGACAGATGGAGACGTTACTGTCACCCACTTGAGCAAATCGAAGATCAACAGGACTACAAGTGATATAAGTCCTTCTGATATGTACTTAGTCTACCCCACATCTCCCACTCTCACATCTTATCCTTTATGACATTGATATGTACTAACTATAAAGAATTGGATATGTGATGGGTGTCGAAGAGGAAAAAGTGGTTGTTATTAATACATATGCCAGGACAGCCTTTGCTAGTTGCTGCTTGGGCTGGCTTACTACCTGGGCAAGCTTCTGTGTCTGATTCATTCTTTTTTAAAAAAGGTTTTTATTGGTGAATCACCGTGAGGTACAGTTACAGACTTATAAACTTTCGTGTTTTTGTTTCAGTCATACAATGCTCAAGTACCCATCCCTCCACCAGTGCCCATTCTCCACCACCAATGATCCCAGTATCCCTCCCTCCCACACATCCTCACCCCATGTCCCACCACCCCACCTCTGTGACAGGGCATTCCCTTATGTTCTCTCTCTCCTAGTGGGCGTTATGGTTTGCAATAGAGGTATTGAGTGGCCATCGTGCTCGACCTATAGTCTACTTTCAGCCTGCATCTCCCATCTCGAGTGGGCCCTCCTAACACCTCTCATTTGGTGTTCCCTTCTCTATCTGAGCTACCTTTTCCCCCAGCATGTAAGTCCAGCTTCCAAGCCATGGAACAAACCTCCTGGTACTTATCTCTACTATTCTTGGTTGTTAGTCTCCCATTCTGTTACTTTATATTTCACAGATGAGTGAAATCTATCTTTCTATGTCTGTCCCTCTCTTTCTGACTTATTTCACTTAGCATGATACTTTCCATATTGATACACTTATATGCAAAGTCCAGGACTACATCTTTTCTAACATCTGCATAGTATTCCATTGTGTAGATATACCAAAGTTTCTTTAACCAGTCATTGGTTCTAGGGCACTCGGGGTTTTCCCAGATTCTGGCTATTGAAAACAGTGCTGCAATGAACATATGAGTGCAGATGTCATTTCAACTATAATTTTTTGCCTCTCCGGGATATATCCCCAGATGTGATATTGCTGGGTCAAATGGGAGCTCAATTTCTAATTCTTTGAGAAGAATCCATACTGTTTTCCAAAATGACTGAACCTGTCGGCATTCCCACCAGCAGTGAAGGAGGGTCCCTTTCTCCCCACATCCACCCCAACACCAGTTGCTTTTGTTCTTTCGGATGTGTGCCAGTCTCTGTCGTGCGAGGTGGTATCTCGTAGTTGTTTTGGTCTGCATCTCCCTGATAATTAGTGATGAAGAGTATTTTCTCATGTGCCTTTTGGCCATTCGTATTTCTTCCTTGAGAAAGAGTCTGATTCATTCTTTGGTACAACTGAAAGGCAGAGCCAACCGTGCCAGCCTGGTTGACTTTTAGGGCGGTTATCTACCACAGTGAAAGAGTTGGGATGACAGGGGCTGAGTTATATCTGTGTTATCTGCCAAGCCAAAGAGTAAACAAATAAAAGAGGGGTGGGGAGAATTGTAGTGGTGTGAACTGTCTCTGAGGTAGTAGAAATTCATGCATATATCTCCTCTGGTGAGAAAGACCCAGTCTTCTGGCTTATAGATCTAAAAGACACAGACGGATAGCAACACTTCAGATTCATCTCCTTAAAACTGGCCCAAAATCTGTGGCTATGAGTTGAGGCTAAAACAAGATCAGACAGATTTTGTCTTTAAAAGGAAACTTACTTGTCCAAACAGTGAAATGTGGCTTTCTCTCTAGCATTCGAAAATAAAGTTTTCTTTTAGTAAGGGTCACATCATCTGTGGGGTGGGGTGGGCTGGGATGGGCTGGGGTGAACGGTGCTCTCTGTGATGCTAGACCTAGCAGTGTAGTCTTCACTTTTCACTGTGGGGCCCATATGTGCTTGGGGACCAAAGGCACCCAATTAGCCTCACTTCATAAAAAGTAACTTACATCCCTTAGTCTTCTAAAGCAAAGCTTTAAATATTATAACAACATGCTTTTGTCACTTCTACTCATTTTTCAGGTCATCATAATGCCCTAAAAATGTATGAAGAAGAGGAGAAAAATGTAGGCCTGATATTTCTGTTGTTTTGATTTGGGGGCTATATCTGATAGTATTAAGAGCTAACTCCTGGTTCTGCACTCAGGAATCAATCCATCCTGTGTGACTCACATGACTACATGAGGTCTGGAGCTCAAACCCAGGTTGGCTGCACACAAGGCAAGATCGTTCTTGCACTGCCTGATATGGTATCTTTCCAGTCCCCAACCTTATTCGAATGTTTAATTCTTGGACATGTGTGACATGGTTGGAAAATGCTGGCCATTCATATAGTAGGCTCTAGAGTAAAAACTGTTGATTAGAAAAGTAATGACAGGCCACAATTATTTGTATTTTGTTGTTATTTTAAGGCCACAGATGTAGGATAACATGGGGTTTGTCCTTTTAGCCTTGCCGCAGGGAACTTAGTTTACCTTAGAGCAATGGCCTTCAGCCAGGGCCAGTGCACGGCTCCGGCCGAGTTTCGGCCCGGGCGCCCATGCCTCTGTACAGCCGGTGGATGTGGAAAGAGCGGGAACCAGAGACAGCTTTAGGATTTGGGGTTCCAGCAAGTGCTTGCACCCATGTATGGAGACTGTGAACTAAGCTTTTGCTACATGCTGTTCCAGGAAGGGAAATGATTCATTTTCCAACTTAAATCTCTGCGGACTTAATTACTATAGTACAGAAATAGTAAACCGCGCGGCCGCCATAGCGACATTTTATCTCTTCATTCTCATCAGTGGAAAACTTATTATCAAATATTCCCTTGTCAATAGAGCTGTATTCTTGGGGGATAAATTCCAACAAAAATAGTGAGTCTGTTTTGAAACTCTAACAACAATAGTGAGTTGTGTGTTGAAATCTGGAATGTAATCAAGGTTAAGAGAAAAGGAAGTGAAATTATCACTCACTCATGGGGGGGGTTGGGGGGTGAGGGGTGGGATGTATACTGTTTTTTTGTTTTGTTTTGTTTTTGTTTTGTTTTTGTTTTTATTGCTGGTGGAATATGGGCACTGGTGAGGGGATGAGTGTTTGAGCATTGTATAACTGAGATATAAGCCTGAGAACTTTGTAACTTTCCACTAGATGATTCAATAAAATAAATTTAAAAAAAATAGAGCAATGGCCTTTCTGTATGAACAGAGGAAGACAGTTAATAACTTTGTAACTTGGGAGCTGATTGACTCCAATAATATTTTCTTCCAGGCATCTGCTTTCTCAACTCAGTTGCCCTTAGTTTCTAACACCCCAAGATCAGGGTCCCGACGAGGGACGGAATGGACCCAGGGCAAGCTGTGAACTACCCTGGCATCGAAATGGGCCAGGCCAAAGTGCCACAATACTCAACTATAAGTTGAGAGCATGGTCATAGACAAATGCTGTGATGATCCAAAAGTAACGACGAGACTAGGACCCTGCTGGGGTTAGGAAGACTAACCTGGCCTGAGGACTGTGGTCTGGAATGTATAGTGAATGTCCTCAGGAAGAACCAAACTTTAAGTTTATATCTTTTACTGTGCTCCTACAGAATGATATTGCTATAAATATTAGAAGTAAATTTACTATAGCTATTTAAGTGGATTACTAGCTGAGGAAGGAAGAAAGAGACACACCCTGACACACCCTTGTTTGGATCCCACCCTTGAGCCTTGAGCGGATCTCCTAGTTATCTCATCAAAATCCTTAGATGAGATTTTGTTAATCTCCAGGAGAAATGGTCTTACCCTTCTTTGCTGATTTGTTAATGTTAAACCCACCTTTGTGTCACCACCCTATGTAATTTGCTATATAAACTAAGACTGGGGGGTACTGGAGAGACAGAAGAAGACAGAGGGAGAAAGAAGAAGGAGAAGAAGAAGAAGGAGAAGGAGAAGGAGAAGGAGAAGAAAGAAGGGGAGATAGAAGAAGAAGTCAGAAGAGACAGAGAAGGAGACACATGAGAGGAGACACACGAGAGGACATGGGAGAAGAACAGAGAAGACACAGAAGCAGAGACAGAGAGAGGTCAGAAGAGGCCAGAGCACAGCGTCACACACAGAAGCAGAGCACAAGAATGAGCCGTCCGATCTGGTCCATACACAGCGGCTTGAGAGCACGGAACGAGAGCGGCGCATGTGAGAGAGAACTGCCCCGAGTGCCCTGGGACAACAGAACGACAGGATGCATTATCGCGTCTCCCCCTCCCATGTGCATGCTGCCCTTGTGATTTTTTACACACACCCAGCAGTGTTCAGGCCATACTTTTGGCTTTCTGTTTAGGGATCATGGCTGGTGGGCTCAGGAACCACATATGGTCCTGGGGATCAAATATGAGTCTGCCATGTTAAAAGGCCAGCACCCTAACTTCTGTGTGAATGGTCTGGCTCTTCCCCCCACAAGCCCCATAGTCAGAATTTTTTGTATTTGTTGGGAGAATGAGGGCTCACACCTTCAGGAAAGTAAGGATAAGAGGTTGGGAGGAGTACAAGTTGTCAGTTTGAAGGACTTCAGTAGTATGGTACCCTGAGAATGCAATCACTTGTATCACTTGTCATTCCATTGCTCATCGATTTGCTTGAGTGGGTGCCAGTAACATCTCCATTCATCCCTGTCACGTGTAGTGTAGCCCAATGGCATCTGCTCATTCCAGGAACACGAAGAACCTTAAAGTGTTTATTCAGGGTCTTGACGAAGAAGTCTGCCATCTCGTAGATGGGCGGCCAGACGTTCTTTTGACGTCCCACGGAATCCAGATGGTAACAGCTCTAGTCCAGCCGTCATCTCCAAATCGCATTACATGTCTGGACTATCTGATTTTCAAAGCCTTGGCAAATGAGACAGCATCCCTGATTCTCCATTGTTAACAGAGGTAGGAACTCCGGATTCCTTCTCTCACTTGAGTGAAACATGATTCCAAGCATAGCTCTTTCGATTCCTCTTTGGGAGACCCGAATAGTGAATGCAATAGGCCAACATAATTATAATTGGTGGCATTGAGATCTCCTCACATGAAAGTCAACAGAAGGGCTGTGATAAAACCTGAGATGGGGTGAAATTGACTCTGGAACAGGGAAACCTTTCTCATGTCTCAAAGAAAAATGTCCATGCATTTGTTCTGTTACTATTAGTAGCAGATATTGTGTGGATATTTATTGAGAAGTGAAGCAGAAAACATTTTGTTAAGTCCTCTGAGAAAACAACCACAACCCCAAATGGAAGAAATAATTATAATGTATGCCCAACATGGGTTTATCTTGAAAACATTGCACAAAGTAAAATGAATCCGTTGCAAAAGGACTAGTTATTGTGTTATTCCCTAAAGTGATCAGATTCATAGAGATGAAAATTAGTATGATGTTGGGTAGGACCCGGGAGGGAAGAGGATATAAAGTTAAAACTTTATGGGTACAGAGTTTCAGTTTAAGTAGTTTAATTACATTTTTGTGGTTTGGGTTCTGACTTTAGTCAGAAAACTACATTCAGTTGTAAATGTGCTGGAGGCGGAGGATGGATAGTGATAAGATTGCTTATCAAAGACTGTGTACTCGTGTTGTGGAATTAAACAATATTTGTTTAATTAAAATAGTTAATAATTAAAATTAGTTACATTAAAATAGTTAAAATACTGAAAATACTGAATGGTATGTGTATTTTTAAATTTCTAACTTTTATAAAGTTGTTCACAATAATTTATTGCATTCAATATTCAACACCAATCTCACCACCATTATTTTGAATTTTCCCATCATCACCCAAGCCTGCCCCAAAGGCAGATGCCAAATAATTTATTTTGTATTGCTTGTTATAAATAATCCGCTAAAAATGATCCAAAAGTTTTCTTTAGAAGAAAGTGTGTGAAAACTGTTATCTCACCTTGGAGCCATTAAGTCCCTATATAAGAGATCATTATCATTTTGTTGGACTGAGCAATAGCACGATGGGTAGGGTGTTTGTCTTGCATGCGACCGACCCAGGTTCGATTTCTCCATCCCTCTTGGAGAGCCCAGAAGCTACTGAGAGTATCCCATCCGCACGTCAGAGCCTGGCAAGCTACCGATGACATATTTGATATCCCAAAAACAGTAGCAAGTCTCACAATGGAGATGTTACTGGTGTTCACTTAAGCAAATTGATGAACAATGAGAGGACAGTGCTACAGTGCTACCATCTTGTTATAGGTTGAGCCTTGTGTGCTAATCGTACATACATATATATATGTGTGTACATATATGTATATATATATTTCAATCAAGATTCGTTGCCTTCTACTTTACACCCCATCAAATGTGGTGTCCTACTCTTGGTATAACAGTGGCATAAAGTATGAGATATCATGTGGCCATGAATGAGGCCATATGCTTCAGTAATCTTAAATTTTTTAACAGGGTGAGAGAGCTAGAGTTAAAATTTTAACTGGATGGTAATTTGGGGGTCTAGAGGCATCTCTGCAGTGTGTTGCTCTCTTCTGATATTTATTTGTAAGTTTCTGGATCTTGGCCGTTAATGAGGCAGCTCTTGGGAGTGGCTGGCACCTGGAAGCCCAGGGAGATGGGGGGAGGGGCCATTCTTGACTCCATGTGAGTCTGGAGATTTCAGTCACAAAACCTGCACACCTGGGTTTTCAGCAGGTTCATTCTCACGTGTGAGAATGAACTCACACATCCTAAGCCTGTGAAGATTGTGTGTGAGCATAGTAGCAATTGGGTTCTGGAAATTTTCAGCTGCAGGGGCTGTTGGGGCAGGTAATGGGCTCACCTGTCACTCTGAGGTGCTCCAGATAAAGTCAGCCTGGTGCTGGGTGAAGAGACATCTCTGCAGTGTGTTGCTCTCTTCTGAGATTTATTTGTGAGTCTTGTTATGTGTATTTTTCCATAATAAAAACTTGGGGAATGCACAGGTATCACAACCTTTGCAACATAAGGGATGCTACCAGACTTACAGCTATGGTGAAAGAGTACCAGGTAGGGAGTTCCTGAGCTAGACCTTCCAAGGGCACAAAAGTTTATTGAAAAAAGAGGAATAAGCTAATATTTGACTTAAATAGTCACATCACGTCACATCATGTCATCCCGCTGCTCATTGATTTGCTTGAGCAGGCACCAGTAACATCTCTATTGTGAGATTTGTTGTTGCTGTTTTTGGCATATGGAATACTCCATGGGTAGCTTGCCAGTCTCTGGCAACATAAATAGTAAGAGCTAAATTGGAGATGACATCCTGATGGATCTATCACATCTTCCAGAAGGGCAATGGAGAAGGTTATCCACGACTTCTACTCATATCCCTTAGATAGCCACATCCACCTGCCCACATACCAAATTCCACAGGATAGATATGTTGTTCCCAGTGTTCTCGCTTCTGAAATTCGACATGCCATTGCATTGGTAAAGAAACATACAGCACCTGGTCCAGACAAGGTCATACTTGAACACCTGAAGAATCTGCTGCCAGTACTCGTCAATACACTGGCTTGGGTCTTCACATGCTACCTGTCTGAGTGCAAGGTTCTGTCCCAATGGAAAACAAGCAGGACTGTTCTGTTGTACAAGAAGGAAGACATCCATCAGCATCTATCGCCCAGTTGGCCTGTTGTCTGTCATCTACAAGTAAGTCACTTACAAGTAATTCACTTGAGTCATCTCGAATAGGATTGGCAGAACATTAGATGAAGGACAACTATGGGAGCAAACTGTGTTCTGAAAAGGATTCAACACGATTGACCATATTTACATGGTGACCAAGCTCATTGAGGTTTCACGAGAGTTCAAGATGCCGCTCTGTCTAACGTTCATTGATTTAAAGAAGGCCTTTGATTCTGTTGAGACTGAAGGGGTCATCAAAGCCCCAGCCAAAGAGGGCATTTAAAGTCAATACATCAGGATCCTCCGTGACCTGTATCACAGATTCACCACCAGGATCTCACCATTCTACAAGGAAGTGATCATTAATGTAGAGAGGGGTTTGGTAGGGTGACAACATTTCACTGAAACTCTTCAGTGCCACCCTTGAGAATGTCATGCAATGACTGGATTGGGAAGGAATGGGAGTGAAGATAGACGGTCAGAAACTACACCACCTCCACTTCGCTGATGACATTGTTCTAATACACCAAACATTAGCCAAGTGTCATGAATGCTGGCCAAGTTCAATTGTGAATGTGGAAAGGTCGGACTGCAGCTGAATCTCATGAACACAATGTTCATGAGAAATGGACTAGTCTGATGTTTCATTTGCTCTCAATGGAACAAACATCTCCAAATCCAGCAATTATGTGTACCTAAGTAAAGAACTCAACATGATGAACGACCTGGCATCCTAGCTGTGCAAGAGGAAGAGTGGCGTGGAACATCTTCAAGAACATCAAAGAAGTTGTTAAAAGGGTGAAAAACCACCGGGTCCGGGCACATCTTTTCTACTTCACCATTCTTCCTGCACTAACATACGCCTCAGAGACCTGGGCCCTATGAAAAAAGGATAAGAACACTATTCAGGTCTCCCAAAGAGGAATCAAAAGAGCTATGTTTGGAATATCATGTTTCACCCAAGTGAGAATAGGAACCCAAAGTTCCGACCTCTGTCAGTGATCATGAATCAGGGACGCTGTCTCGTTTGCCAAGGTGTCAAAAGTCAGATGGGCCAGACATGTAATGCGATTTGGAAATGATTGCTGGACTAGAGCTGTTACCGACTGGATTCCACGGGACGTCAAAGGAACGCATAGCCGCCCACCTATGAGATGGTCAGACTTCTTTGTCAAGATCCTGAATGAATGATTTGAGGCTCTTGTGTTCCTGGAGCAAGCAGATGCCACTGGGCTACACTAGCATGATACAGGGATGAATAGAGATGTTACTGGCACCCATTTGAGCAAATCCATGAGCAACAGGATGACAAGTGATACAAGTGATACAAATTGGAGAATTTGGGATTAAAAATGAGAATAAAAGAGGGCACTAAAGCCAATGAATTGAATGAGAAACATGAGAGGTGAGTATAGAAGTTGCTAGGATGAGAAGGGCATTACCACATGGTAATGAATAAGACAAATGGCAACCAATCTGTACCCACAATCTGGCAGAGGCAGCCTTGCCCCTTAGGAATGCTGCTAGAAAATTTGGTGTCTCCTGGTGTGTAGGAGACTTTCCTTTTCCAAAAACTGAGTGTCTTTCCCCGATGTCATACCTACCCAGAAGGGTAAAACTATCTTGGGAAAGGATTAATTTTATGATTTGATAAGTGTATTTGTAATGCTTCCAAGTAGTAAAATTTAAAATAATAATTATTCAATATAACAGAATTACAAAAAGATTTACTATTTAGAAATCCACATGGAAAATGTATGATCATCAATTAATTGTCAATAATGGGATTTAGCTATTGGTAATTTTATAAAAATTACCACTGAAAAGGTTTGCTTTTTCATTGCAATCAATAGTCTGGTGTGATTCTAAGAGAAGTTTATATTTAGTTTCAAAACGTGTTTTTATTTTTTTCAATCTAAAGCTTGTTGATGTATGTTATTTCTCTGATGGTTGTAGTATAGAGCTATAAAAGGCATAGCTCTTGAAAGGAAGATGCCATATTTTGTATCAGGGAGCACACAAACAAGAGCTTTTGGGGTTTAGGAATCTGTATCAGAAACCTGTGGCAACTGTAGATGGAGCTGACTCGAGAAGGATACATTTAGAAATCTTGGTTTCTCTGCTTCACATGACCTAAAGTCAGAGCACAGTAAGAGAAAGATTATTGATTGTTTGGAGGTTGAGTTGAGACAGAGATTCCCCATCATTTGAAGACCTGAAGGTCTTCAAATGCATGTGCCTTTGTTCTACACATGGCAATAGAAGTTATTTCTGGCTCTGCACTCAGGAATTACTCCTGGCAATTACTCATGGTAAACTCTGTTTACCATGTGGGATGCTGCGGGATCAAACTCAGGTCAGCTGTGTCCAGGGAAAATGCTATACTTCCTATACTTTGGTCCTTGGTCTGTCTCTCTTTCTTTTATGCTGTGGTCAAGGCTGTGGTCTGATGATGACCATTAGGTCCATTAAGTGGTTGAGTCCATCAAATTTATTATTATAATAGAAAATATTCTTGTAAAAAATCATTCAGAACAATCCTAGACTCACCATCATAGTTTGGGTAAGGAAATAGGTTTCACTAGTCACCAAAATATTACTTGGTCCTTAGTAAAGTAAGAATATCCTTTAAGGAACCCCTTTGATACTCATACTGTCACTACATTCTTGATATTATTGCAATTAGCATATTTCTCAAATAAACATGTTAATTTTATGGGTGTGCCTCTGAGTATCACATTCAGTCTGCTCAAAGTTGGCTTCACACATTCCTTTGACATTCCAATAGCAGGGATATTTGAGCAACCTGATTTATACTTATCAGATACTTAGATATTTCCATGTGAAGGAATGTTACATATTTTAGATGTAATCTCTAGGAAAAGGTTTACAAATAATTTTTGGTGCTGGAGCAACTTATACTCTTATAAAAAAAAAGTAATACCATAAAAAATATGGGACAGAGCCAATATGATGATTTTTTGCTCTGCCATTCAAGTAATCCCTGCCTTCTTTAAGGTGGTAATGGCAAAAACAAACTACATGGTAAAATTATATTTATCTTTATGTTATTGGGATCCTGCTCTTGGAAGGTGTTAATGGATATTTTGTGGTACAGAAGTTTGCTGATGTTGGTTCTAAAGGTTATCTTGCACTGTCCTGATTTTGATTTGTAATTGAGTATGTAAATAACAGTTAATGCAAGTACAGAAGTTTCTGAATGACAGTAACATTCATTCTATCAGTGCCAGAAGTAATACTGACTACCATGTACTTTATCTGAGCCCCATTAATCATGGGGATTTTCCACCTCCAAATATCCATTTTGTATTATTTTGAAAATAGTGCCCCAAAATATCAAGTATTAAGGAATTAATTTAACAAGCAACATGGAAGATCGATACCATGAAAACCTTAAATCACTTAAAAAAGAGATATAGAACTTAGGAAATGGAAAAAATATTCTATACTCATGGGTTGGAGAACCAATATTGTTAAGATGACTATCCTACCTAAACTATTTTGTAGATTCAATGCAATTCCCATCCTCATTCAGACTATTCTTCAAGAACCTAGGAAAGTCAGTAATAAAGCGTGTTTGAATCAGAAGAGACCTAGACTAGTCAAAATCAGACAGAAAAGTAAGAAATTGGGAGGTATCTCATTACTTAGTTTGATAACTATACCATTAAGGTATGGTGATAAAAACTCATGATACTGGAACAAAGATAGGCTCTCTGATCAATAGGTCACAATCAAATAACGAAGTACTTGCGATAGCTATTAGACAAGAAAAAGAGGTTAAGGGCATCCAGATAGGAAAGGAAGAAATCAAACTCTCACTATTTGCAGACGATATGATACTATATCTAGAGAAGCCTAAAGCCTCTACTAAGAAACTCTTAGAAACAATAGATTTATACAGTAAAGTTGCAGGCTACAAAATCAATACCCAAAAATCCATGGCCTTCATATATGCAAACAATGAAGCAGAGGAAAGGGACATGAAAAAAGCAATCCCATTCACAATTGTGCCCCAGAAAATCAAGTACCTTGGAATCAGCTTAACCAAGGAAGTAAAAGATCTCTACAAAGAAAACTACAGAACACTACTCCATGAAATCAAAGAAGACTTGAGGAAATGGAAACATATACCCTGCTCATGGATAGGGAGAATCAATGTTGTCAAAATGGCAATACTCCCCAAAGCATTATACAGATTCAACGCGATCCCTATAAGGATACCCATGACATTCTTCAAAGAAATGAATCAAGCAATCCTAAATTTCATATGGAACAACAAACCTCCAAGGATAGCTAAAACAATTCTTGGGAAAAAGACGATGGGAGGCATCACCCTCCCCAACCTAAAACTTTACTACAAAGCGGTAACAATTAAAACAGCATGGTACTGGAACAAAAGCAGAGCCGCAGACCAATGGAACAGGGTGGAATATCCCTACACACAACCCCAAATGTGTGATCATCTAATCTTTGATAAGGGAGCAAGAGATGTGAAGTGGAGCGAGGAAAGTCTCTTTAACAAATGGTGCTGGCACAACTGGACAACCACATGCAAAAAAATGGGCTTAGACCTTGACCTGACACCATGCACAAAAGTCAGATCAAAATGGATTGAAGGCCTCAACATTAGACCACAAACCATAAGGTACATTGAAGACAAGGTCAGCAAAACCCTCCACGATATTGAAGATAAAGGTATCTTCAAAGGTGACACGGAACTAAGCAATCTAGTAAAAACAGAGATTAACAAATGGGACTACATTAAACTAAAAAGCTTCTGCACTGCAAAAGATACAGTGACCAGAATACAAAGACTATCCACAGAATGGGAAAGGATATTTACACAATACCCATCAGATAAGGGGTTGATATAAATGGTATATAAAGCACTGGTTGAACTCTATAAGAAGAAAACATCCAACCCCATCAAAAAATGGGGCGAAGAAATGAACAGAAACTTTACCAAGGAAGAAATACGAATGGCCTAAAGGCACAAGAAAAAGTGCTCTACATCACTAATCATCAGAGAGATGCAGATCAAAACAACTACGAGATACCACCTCACACCACAGAGACTAGCACACATCCAAAAGAACAAAAGCAACCGCTGTTGGAGAGGATGTGGGGAGAAAGGGACCCTTCTACACTGCTGGTGGGAATGCCGACTGGTTCAGCCCTTCCTGAAAACAATATGGACAACTCTCAAAAAATTAGAGGTTGATCTCCCATTTGACCCAGCAATACCACTGCTGGGAATATATCCCAGAGAGGCAAAAATGTATAATCGAAACGACATCCACAAATGTATGTTCATCGCAGCACTGTTTACAATAGCCAGAATCTGGAAAAAACCCGAATGCCCTAGAATGGATGACTGGCTGAAGAAACTTTGGTACATCTATACAATGGAATACTATGCAGCTGTTAGAAAAAAGGAGGTCATGAATTTTGTATTTAAGTGGATCGGCATGAAAAGTTTCATGCTAAGTGAAATGAGTCAGAAAGAGAGAGACAGAAGTAGAAAGATTGCACTCATCTGTGGAATATAGAATAACAGAGTGGGAGACTAACACCCAAGAATTGTAGAAATAAGTACCAGGAGGTTGACTCCATGGCTTGGAGGCTGGCCTCACATTCTGGGGAAAGGGCAACTCAAAGAAGGGATCACCTACTATAATGTAGTCGAAGGCCATGTGGGGGAAGGGAGTTGCAGGTTGAATGAGGGCTAGAGACTGAGCACAGTGGCCACTCAACACCTTTATTGCAAACCACAACACCTAATTAGAGAGAGAGAACAGAAGGGAATGCCCTGCCACAGTGGCAGGGTGGGGTGGGGGGAGATGGGATTGGGGAGGGTGGGAGGGAGGCTGGGTTTACTGGTGGTAGAGAATGGGCACTGGTGAAGGGATGGGTTCCCGAACTTTGTATGAGGGAAGCATAAGCACAAAAGTGTATAAATCTGTAACTGTACCTTCACGGTGATTCGCTAATTAAAAATAAATTAATTTTTAAAAATAAATAAAAAAATTAAAAAAAAATCTTCATTCAGCCATATGGGCTTGTAGGCACCCAAGTTTTTCCCTGTGTTAGCCATTGTGAATAAAATTATATTTGAACTGGAAAAAAAATACCAAAGGACAAAAACCCATATTTATGGACAGTTAATTTTCAATAAAATTGCTGATAACCTGAAATGAAATAAAGATAGCCTCTTTATCAGATGCTTCAGGGAAAACTGAATAATTGTGCACAAGAAATTAACCCTGATTCCATCTTGCATACTACACAGAAGTCAACCCAAAGTGGATCAAAAAATTTGAGATCTGCTCCAAAACTATAACGTACATTGAGGAAAATATAGGCAGGGTGCTACAAGATCTGGACATCAAAGTAATCTTCAATGATCTGGTACCATTGACAAAGGCAATATAACCAAATGAGACTACATCAAATTACAAAAGTTCTGCATGGGAAAATAACCAGAGGCTAAAACTAAAAAACAGTTAAGTGAATGGTAAAAAAGTCTTCACACTCAACACCTCAGATAAAGGGTTGATATCCACGATATAGAGAGTACTTACAAATATCAACAACAACAGAAAATCAAAAAACCTGACAAAAATGTGAAGAGGAAACGAAGACAGTTCTCAGAGGAAGAGAGGCAAATGGCCAGTAGGCACATAAAAAACTGCTCACCATCACTTATCATTAGGGAAACCCAAATCAAGGTAACAGTGATATATCGAGACTCTCACATATCAGAAATAGTTGGAACAACCTGTGTTGCAAGGATGTGGTGAAAAAGGAACCTCAAACACTGCTGGTGGGAATGCTGTTTGGGCCAACCTCTGTGTAAACTAATACAGAGAGTTCTGAGTAAACTAATAATTGAGCTGACATACAAAGGAGCATTTATACTTTTGGGCATCTGCTCTGAAGACCAAAAAAAAACCCATTCATTCATAAAGACATACACACCGTTATTTGTTGCTGCACTTAGCACAGTTGCAAATACCATAGGTGTATTAGAACAGATGAATGGATTATTAAGATATGGTATATACACACAGTATAATACTATGCAACTACAAAGAATGATGAAATCATGATATTTCCCTGCCTGGAACTGGAAGATAACATATTAAGTGACATAAGCCAGAAGAAGTACAAACACAGGATAGTTTCATTAGCTGTGGTATCACTGTATCACTGTATCACTGTCATCCCATTGTTCATTGATTTGCTCAAGCAGGTGCCAGTAATGTCTCCATTCATCCTAGCCCGGAGATTTTAGCAGCCTCTCTTTACTCATCCTTCCCAATGGTGTTACATTGGAGGCTCTTTCAGGGTCAGGGCAATGAGACCCATCATTGTTACTAATTTTGGCATATTGAATATTCTATGGGGAGCTTGCCAGGCTCTGCCATGTGGGCAGGATACTCTCGGTAGCTTGCCAGGTTCTCGAAGAGGGAGAACTAGACAACAAGAGATCTGGGAGCTTTGTTTTATAGTCTCTGGATCTTGGCTGTTGGTGGGATTACACGGTGCCCGGTGGGAGGGGCAGTTTGTGGGTGTTAACCAGCCTAGTTACTGGAAAATGGGGGATCTGGGTGGAGGATGCCCAGTCCTGATCCGAACAGGCTTGGAGATCTCAGTCCTGGGTTCCACGCACCTGGGTTCCTCTACTGGTTCCTTCATGTGTGAGGCTCATCTGAGCATGTGGAGAGTGGTCTTAAGCATGGCAGTGTCTGGATTCCAGAGGTCTTCGGCTACGAGGGCTCTGTTCAGCGCAGGGAGGGAAACTCAACCCGCCAGAGGGGCCCAGGTGAAGACGTCCAGGCACAGGGGAAGGAAACTCTGTGGTATATAGAATAATTGGATAAAGAACTGTAATGAAGTAAATGGGGGATGCTTAGGTCACCTTTGACACCAGAATATAGGAAGGAGAAGAGGAGAAAAAGAAAGTAAAAGTAATCAATGTTTGAAGCAAAGAGAGGAGAAAGGGAATAATGAGGTAATATGGTTCTGAATCCTCAGCATGCTGATGATGTCGGAGAGGGGTATTGGTGCATAATCAAAGCAAAGACTCAACAACACTGAAATCATGAGTCCTAAGCTACAACTTAATGTGCCTGTCATGGTGGCAAAAGGGATGGAGGGGTATGGGTTGGAAGCGGAGGGGGGGCAGAGGTGGGAGGGAGCATGGCAATGCTGCTGAAGAGAAGTTGACAGTGGTGGTGGGATATGTGTTGAAATATTGTGTGACTAAAGTTCATCTAACAATAAATTTGTGAATCATAGCTTTTTAATTAAAAATTTTAAACGAGAGGAACATTAAAACAAGAACAAAGAAACAAAAAATGTTGCAAAACTATTGTCTTCTGATCCTGGGAAGTGATGATTCAACTCAGTAATAGACAGACTCCTTCATCGGTGTCTGCTTACAGACTCAGGACACAGAATCCAGTGATATTCTTGGGACCTGGATTGGAGACCCTGCCTTACTGGTCCTATGCCCCAGACCCACAAAACACTGGGACCAAATAAAACAGGGGTTCCTGTAACTTCTAATTCATAAGAATTTGTGATGCAGTAATGGAAAATTCACAGTCATTCTGTAGGTTCACCTTGTAGACACGAGACAAACCATCCTTTTTTGATTGCTAACAATTCTAGAGGAAGTATGAGATTGGCAACAAATGTTGCCAAGATTAATGGTGAGGTTGTTCTTAGAGGGGAGAAGCAGGAGTGTGAGGTAAAGCTGGTTAGCTATGTGGAAAACTAGAATATGAGGACACTGCCCAAATAGCCAGTGTCCAAACTAGGGATCTTGAGGGGGAACAATTGTGAGCCCTTTCATTTCTCCTGGGAGTCCGGGCTCTTGGGTGTTCTAGATACCTGTCAGACTCTTAAGTGTGTTAGGAAGGAAACAGATGCCACTTTTCTGGAAGCTCAGTCACTTCTAGGTCTTACTCTCTAGGAAAGCTGCTGACAGTGTATAAGTTAATCCTTGCTATTTGAACTGTAAAAGTAGCTCAACAACAACTCAGATGGCTCAAAATATGCTTGGATATTAACACCTAAACCAGATGTTACTATGACAAGTTTGTATCACACCTAAAATCACAACCAGATTTCCTGAAACAACCTTCACACAGTGACCCCAGTTACACTTACAAATTCCCTTATTACTGTGGAGAGTCACATTTGCAGAAGTGCTGAGGCTCTGAGAAATCAAATACACAACCCCAGTTGTAGCTTCAGCAACAGGAAAATTAGCTACAGGCTCAGAACTTGGCTTTGCATCCTGATGTCTGCTCTTCTCCAGTCAGCACCTCCTGAGTAGTACTGCTTCTCCAGCAGGGCTGAGTTACACCTGGCTGCAAGCTTCTATTTGCTGCATTCACTACCTCACACCTTTCCACCTATTAGCCAGACTGACAGCATCAGACAACATTTTTTTATTTGGTCTGATTGCGAAGTGTGAAAGACTATGGATATGTTATGCATTAATTCCAAATAGATGCAAAGCCCCTTTCCTTACAGAGCTGAATGCCCCACCTCCCACTCCCCCCCGCCACACACACACAGCCCTGTTTACTGGAAACTTCTTCCATGAATACCCAGGCCAAGGTTCTCTGCAGTTATGTCTGATCACAGTTATCAGTTATTGAGAGCTTACCATGTGATGTTCATAGTGGCCCTTTGCGACTATGGTAGGACAGTAGGACAGTAATGACAGGTGTGCAAACAACAATGCAGAATATTCAAGGCAAAATCATCAGAGGTGGGAGGGAGGGAGAGATGCTGGGTTTACTGGTGGTGGAGAATGGGCACTGGTGAAGGGATGGGTTCTCAAACTTTGTATGGGGGAAATATGAGCACAAAAATGTATAAATCTGTAACTGTACCCTCACGGTGATTCACTAATTAAAAATTTTAAAAAAAAATAAAAAATTTAAAAAAAGCATCAGAGGTGGTTCAGAACCTGCCTGGATACATAAATCAGACTCTTGGAGATGCCAAATATAGAATTCAAGGAGGCCTAAGGGCCGGTGGCATGCTGAGGCAATGGACTGTTTCAGCCACCAGATAGGTGAGGGCCAAGCTGGCAGATGGTTCCGCCTCTCTCCTTGGAGCTGTCCCCATTCACGTGGTGCAGTAAAAAGACAGCACACAGTGACCTGTGAAAATTTCAGATCCTTGAACAGCTTAAATGGTTGTTCTCCTTTGAGATATTATATTTTCAGGAGTTGTACTCTTTTCCAACTGATTCTGGGGCACCGGCCTGTTATGAACTAGAGAAAAGTATGAGATCCAATGCATTGACCTTCTCAAATCTTTGTCACACAAAGAGATGGAGGAGTGGTTAAGTCACTATTTGCTGAATAAATAAATGCACTATTTACAATTGCAATCTATCATAATTATACTAAAATAAGTTTGACCCCTTTTTTCCTTAAAATAAGTTTTACCCCTTCTGAACTTTCCTATCTTGTGGCAATATCTATCATTTTAAATTGCAGTGAGGACATGATTAATACATTTGGTGTCTGAGAACCACCTCCCCAGGCCTCCACAGCAGGGGAACAAAGAGACAGGGACTCATGGATCTATGGTAAAAATGGCCATTTTAATGTAGAGCTGTTAGCATAGCTACAGAACATTGGAGGGGGTTCAAGGTATAGGACTGCAAGTAGGTGTGATTGATCATTTACAAAGTGCTTCAACAGAGACAATTCTCTTGTGGGGTGGGGGGGATTAACTCAAGGAGACACTTTGTCTCCCAGAGACATAAATATTGCTTATCTCTGTCCCTTTAGTTGTATATATTAAACAATTAAGTTAATTATTATTAATACTTGCAGTTATTTGGATAAACACAGTAAGCAATAGAAGATTCCAAAACTTAATTCTCTGGGCTCTGAGGGCCAGCAAGTTTTATCGTAAATCCTAGACTAAGTTCTCAGGTTGGTTCAACTTGTTTCCCCATAGGGGTCCTGTCTCTAAAGTTATAACATCTTGCATTAAGATCATGCTTTTATTCTATCTAGGGTAGATAAAATGCTGGGGTAGTTTCAACACTCGCCGAGGGTCCTCGCAGACCTCCTTTTGTGGGATATTGCAAAGTATAGCAAAAGAAGCCTGAGTTAAGTAACTGACAGAAATCGACACCTGTCTGCAAAAGTAATTGACTTTTAGGATGGTTTTAGTTCATGTCTTTTTGTCATGGAAAATATGTCAAATGCTGAAAGAAAAAGGAGTGATAAGATAAATATATAATAAGTATGTTAAATATCTCTCAAGAACAAATGGCTAGAGGGATAAGACTAGAGATTGATCAACATTTGATAATGCTGATTTGAGGATAGTGAGATCCTGGTGACTATTTAAGAATTCATTTTCAAAATACTTGTGCTATACTTCATTACATAATTCTTGTACCCTATTGTAAATTAATGCCAGCAAATTAAAACAAAAAAGTAGTCACACCCCACATTTAAAAAAATTTGTCATAAAATTTGTAATGATTATGAGGTGAACTGGAAAAACATCCATGTTCATTATTGGAGAAATAAGCAATGTCAACATTTTCATTTCACCTAAGCATTATATAGGTTAAATATGTCATCAAAATTCCTGTGCCTTATTCAAAGTCTTAGGACACAGTCTATAAAATTTATAAGCAATCATAAAACTCTACAATTATCCAATGTAATCCAGGAAAACATGGAACACTACACTTCATTATATTATATTTACTAATAGAAATTAGAATAAAGGCAGAATTTAGAGCACTCCAAGCAACACTGCAATTCAAGAACATTTAATCTATGACAGGTATTTTGTGCATAAAGTGGAGTAAGGAAAGTAATTGGTTCTGAGAGAAGTAGATAGCCACATGAAAAAATATAGAGAAAAGAAACTAAATCTGCTTCTCATACCACACAGGAAAAGTGGATTGAGAGTTTGAAATTAGACAGAGTCCATAAAAGATAATGAAAAAAATCAAAGGTGGAAGTTTCCAGGATATGGACTTCAAAGGTATCTTCAATTCTTGAGTCCATTGGCTAAGAAAAAAATAAAAAATAAACAAATAGGACTACATCAAAGTAGTTTGTGGTATAGTTTTTGTAAACTCTTGCTAAAATTAAGATGACATGCTAAATTGGTGAGAGTATTTGAAAACAAGACATTTGATAAAGAATTAAACATACAAGATAGAGAAACCACTTACTAAACCCAATATTCAAGTAAACCAATAACCCCATCAAAAATGAGGAGAAAATATGAACGCTTCCTGTAAAGAAACACATAGATGACATGTAGGCATATGAAAAGCATTCATCATCACTTATTATCAGTAAAATGCATAGCAAAACAATTACATATTATCTCACACCAATGAAAAGGGCACTATAAATAACAGTAAGCAAGCACTCTTGGTGGGGATATTGTGAAAAGAGAACCATCATTCATCACTGGTGAGAATGTTGTCTGGTTCAGCCTCTAAAGAAACGGTGTGAAGTCTTCTCACAAAAGCAAGAGCAGATTCCTATATAACCTAGTGATTTCACTTTCTGTTATTTAATCTACAAAGAAAATTATTAATTCAAAAAGATATATGCACATCTGTGTTCATTGCAGTGCTGAGCACAATAATCAGGATGAAAACAGCACAGATGACTAAGGATAGGAGAATGGATAAAGAATTTGTGTAATATATACACAATAGAATTCTGGGTTGCTACAAGTAATTTGTATGCAACTGGAGGATGCCAAATTAGGTGAAATATGTCAGAGAGAGATGGACAAATACAGAATTTCTAAAATCATGCTACCTATGGTATAGAGAAAATTAAGGAATGAATGTTTTCAAATCATGAATAAACCTTGGCCTTGGATTTCAAAATTAACCAAATATAATCTAAGGAGTGAAAGAGATGACCTAGAAATGATATAAGGGCAAGAGCAAGGCTTGGATACTTTGGTTGTGATAAAGGCATGTGCAATAACTATACATAAAAAGCATAAAGTTAACAATATTATAGCCATGTTACCTAAACTAGAACAGAAGTAATTTTTAATTTATTTATTTTTAATTAGTTAATCACCGTGAGGGTAGAATTACAGATTTATACATTTTTGTGCTCATGTTTCCCTCATACAAAGTTCGAGAACCCATCCCTTCACCAGTGCCCATTCTCCACCACAAATAAACCCAGCATCCCTCCCACCCTCCCCAATCCCATCTCCCCCCACCCCACCCTGCCACTGTGGCAGGGTATTACCTTCCCCACCCCTCTCTAATTAGGTGTTGTGGTTTGCAAAAAAGGTGTTGAGTGGCCATTGTGTTCAGTCTCTAGTCTACATTCCACAGGCATCACCCTTCCCCCACATGGCCTCTGACCACATTATACTTGGTAATCCCTTCTCTGAGTTGCCCTCTCCCCAGAATGTGAGGCCAGCCTCCAAACCACGGAGTCAACCTCCTGGTACTTATTTATACTATTCTTCTATTCTTGGGTGTTAGTCTCCTATTCTGTTATTCTACACTCCACAGATGAGTGCAATCTTTCTATGTCTGTCTCTCTCTTTCTGACTCATTTCATTTAGCATACTTTCCATGCCGATCCACTTACATGCAAAATTCATGACCTCATTTTTTCTAACAGCTGCATACTATTTCATTGTATAGATGTACCATAGTTTCTTCAACCAGTCATCTGTTCTAGGGCACTCGGGTTTTTTCCAGATTCTGGCTATTGTAAACAGTGCTGCGATGAACATATAAGTGCAGATATCATTTCGACTATACTTTTTGGCTTCTCTGGGATATATTCCCGGGAGTGGTATTGCTGGGACAAATGGGAGCTCAATTTCTAGTTTTTTGAGAATCGTCCATATTGTTTTCCAAAAGGGCTGAACCAGTTGGCATTCCCACCAGCAGTGTAGAAGGGTCCCTTTCTCCCCACATTCTCTCCAACAGCGGTTGCTTTTGTTCTTTTGGATGTGTGCTAGTCTCTGTGGTGTGAGGTGGTATCTCATGGTTGTTTTGATCTGCATCTCTCTGATGATTAGTGATGTAGAGCAATTTTTCATGTGCCTTTTAGCCATTAGTATCTTTTCCTTGGAAAAGTTTCTGTTCATTTCTTTGGACCATTTTATGATAGGGTTGGATGTTTTCTTCTTGTAGAGTTCAACCAGTGCTTTATATACCATTGATATCAACCCCTTATCTGATGGGTATTGTGTAAATATCCTTTCCCATTCTGTAGAGTGTCTTTGTATTCTGGTCACTGTATCTTTTGCGGTGCAAAAGCTTTTTAGTTTAATGTAGTCCCATTTGTTGATCTCTGTTTCCACTTGGTTGGCCAGTTGCACGTCATCTTTGAAGATACCTTTAACTTTAATATCATGGAGGGTTTTACCGACCTTGTCTTCAATGTACCTTATGGTTTGTGGTCTGATGTTGAGGTCTTTAATCCATTTTGATCTGACTTTTGTGCATGGTGTCAGGTCGAGGTCTAAGCCCATTCTTTTGCATGTGGTTGTCCAGTTGTGCCAGCACCATTTGTTAAAGAGGCTTTCCTTGCTCCACTTCACATCTCTTGCTCCCTTATCAAAGATTAGATGATCATACATTTGGGGTTGTGTGTAGGGATATTCCACCCTGTTCCATTGGTCTGTGACTCTGCCTTTGTTCCAGTACCATGCTGTTTTAATTGTTACCGCTTTGTAGTAAAGTTTTAGGTTGGGGAGGGTGATGCCTCCCATCGTCTTTTTCCCAAGAATTGTTTTAGCTATCCTTGGACGTTTGTTGTTCCATATGAATTTTAGGATTTCTTGATCCGTTTCTTTGAAGAATGTCATGGGTATCCTTATAGGGATCGCGTTGAATCTGTATAATGCTTTGGGGAGTATTGCCATTTTCACAACATTGATTCTCCCTATCCATGAGCAGGGAATATGTTTCCATTTCCTCATGTCTTCTTTTATTTCATGGAGTAGCATTTTATAGTTAACTTTGTAGAGGTCTTTTACTTCCTTGGTTAAGCGGATTCTTAGGTACTTGATTTTCTGGGGCACGATTGTGAATAGGATTGCTTTTTTCATGTCCCTTTACTCTGCCTCATTGTTTGTATATAGGAAGGCCATGGATTTTTGGGTATTGATTTTATAGCCTGCTACTTTACTGTATAAGTCTATTGTTTCCAAGAGTTTCTTCGTAGAGGCTTTAGGCTTCTCTAGATATAGTATCATATCATCTGCAAATAGTGAGAGTTTGATTTCTTCCTTCCCTATCTGGATGCCCTTAATTCTTTTTCTAGTAATAGCTATTGCAAGTACTTCCAGTACTATATTGAAGAGAAGTGGTGAGAGTGGGCATCCTTGTCTTGTTCCTGATCTTAGAGGGAAGTCCCATAGTTTTTCCTCGTTGATGATAATGCTTTCCATAGGCTTGTGGTAGATGGCTTTGACTATCTAAAGGAAAGTTCCTCCAAAAACCATTTTGGTGAGGGTTTTCATCATGAAGGGATGTTGGATCTTTTCAAATGCTTTCTCTGCATCTTTTGATATGATAATGTGGTTTTTATCTTTATTTTTGTTGATATGATGGATTATGTTGTTTGATTTCTGAATGTTAAACCATCCTTGCATCCCGGGAATGAATCCCACTTGGTCATGGTGTATGATCTTTTTGATGAGTTGTTGGATTCTATTTGCTAATACTTTGTTGAGGATCTTCACATCCGTGTTCATTAGGGATATTGGTCGATAATTTTCTTTGTCAGTGGTGTCTTTGTTTACTTTTCGTACATGGGAGATATGTGCCACATAGAAACAGTTTGGGAGAATTCCTGTTTCTTCGATTTCCTGGAAAAGCTTGAGAAGAACTGGCAACGGGTCCTTTTTAAATGTTTGGAAGAATTCACCAGTGATACCATCTGGACCTGGGCTTTTGTTTTTGGGAAAAGTTTTGATTACAGTTTCAATTTCCTTGATATTAATGGGTCTATTCAGGTATTCCAAGTCAGAAGTTAATTTTTAATGCTCCACATAATGGTCACAACCCACTTTTTTGGCAAATAAATGTCATAATGTTTGCCATGATTATATTGTATAATATGGAATTTTTTCTCAAGCAAGGCAGAAATGCTCCTCTCACATTACATCAGACTCCTTCCACATTATAAAAGTTTAAGTTTTATCAGGTAGCAATTTTACCCTACAACCACCCACGATGCTTTAATCTTAGCTCTGTACATCTTATATGTCACATGCATTTCTGCAGTGTCTGAAAGGGACTGTACTTCAATATAAAAATGACTGCTTCAAACAGCTGGACCCGGGCAGTGTGACATGACTGCATTCAGCAACTCTGAAGTACTCATCTTCTGGATGGCCTCATGGTTCTTTGAGAGCCAAAGATGAGAGAGCCACTTCCAGGATCTGAAGTTCCTTCTAACTTAAGCCAAGCATTCCTTTATAAATCTTCCAACAGGCCTTTTGTCAAAAGCAATGAAGTCATCCCTTACAGAAGACACCAATACTTGGGCAAAGGAAGGGAACCATGAGCACTACCACAATCATTAGGAGAGACCTGACTAATCGAATATGAGGGGCTTGGACCAGGAGGAGACAGAGCATGTCAGTCTCTACACTGGCAAAAGGGAAGTATTAACTCACGATATGGGACCTGGTGAAAAATTCCATTATTCCAAGAGAACGGAGAGAGAAAAGCATCACTTGGAGCCAGATCACAGAGGGTAGGGCACTTACCTTGCACACAGCTGAGCTATTTCAATCCGTGGTAACCCATATGGTCCCATGAGCACTGCCAGGAGTGATTCCTGAGTGCCGAGCCAGGAGTAACCCTTGAGCATCACTGGATGCAAGCCAAAAAAAGAAGGCATAGGAATGAGACTCTACATACAATGAAGAAGCTAGTGAGCTGATTTGTTATTCCCTCTTGGACGACTCGCAATGTATGTGATACAGTAGGAGCACCAATCAATCCCAGAGACAGATAAGCATAGTCCTTACCAAAGCTCATTTCCCTTGACATGGCAATGTTAAAAAAGATTCCTGACTCTGGGTGACAAGTGTTGGTATTTGGTAGTGTCCCAGTGTCCCACACATTGATAGATCCCTTCTCACTTTAGTCTTTATCTCTCTAATCTCAGATGCTCATTTCCTAGCATTCTTGGAAGATAGAAAGGATCATGTAACTTTCTTGACCAATGAGAATAAAGGTGAAGATTTTAAACATGTTGGGAAAAATGGGACAGGTAAGAGAGAACATATTTTATTTTTAATCTTATTTAGTTATTTGGTTAGTTAATTTGTTAGTTTTAGCTTTGGGGCCACACCTAGAAGTTCTCAGGGGTTACTCCTTTCTTTGCACTCAGGAATTACTCCTGGCAGTGCTCTGAGAACGATATGGGATGCCAGAGATCAAACCTGGGTTGGTCATTTGCAAGGCAAATGTTCTACACACTGTACTACATTTCTCCATCCTGAGAGTAGAGTTTATATTGTTGCAATATAATTGCAATCATATTGCAATCCCTCCCCCACCACCACATTCCCTTGTGACCCCTGCCAACCTTACTGGCACTGTTCCTAAAGAAAAAAAGGTGTTCAATGAAAATCTAAATCCTTGAGAATGGGATATCAGAAAAATGAAAAGAATCAGAATCATTGGTGAAGCATGAACAACTGGGCCATCTCATGTTCCAGCAAGCAAGATGAATCAGTTTGCATCATTCAAATGACTTTTAGTTGTGAGTTCTGTTCCCTGGAGCCAGATATATCCTATTTGATGAGATGCACTTCAACTAAAAACTTTCCTTTTAAGGAAAATACAGAGGAAATCTGTATCCTTTTCATAAAGGATGCATGAAAAGTAAAACATGAAAAGTCAGCATATTATCTAATACCTAATAGGACAAGTTTTTTATGAAAAAGAGATGATATATAGTAATTATCAAGCATAAAAAGGCTTTTATTTATAAATGAGCTCTTAAAATTAGTAATGATACTTCCTTATATGCATAAAATTTTTTTGTAAATCACACAGAGAAGCAGGCCTTAGAAGTAGCAAAATTGCTAGCTCAGGGACAATATTTTTGACTATAACAGTTTGACATTTATTTTCTGACAGTGCTAGAACTTTAAAATCATATTGAAGGCTCTGGCAGTGTTTTTTATTTTATTGCTTTAAATTTTTTATTATTTAATTATTTTTATAAAGCTGATCATATTCAGATTTTAGTCATATCATAGTCCAACATCATTCCTCCACCAGTGTACATTTCAGGGACATTTTTAATATGGAGTCAGAGATAAATATTTTAGGCTTTGTAGGCCAGATCTGATTCTGATATGAATATTCAGCTCTGCTATTATCCTGAATAGTCAGTCATAGACAATACATAAATGAGTTTGACTGCATTACAGTGAAATTTCATTTATAAAAACAGGTGGTAGGGGCTGAAGCAATAGCACAGCGGGTAGGGCGTTTGCCTTGCACGAGGCCAACCTGGATTCTAGTCCCAGCGTCCCATATATGGTCCCCTGAGCACCGCCAGGAGTAATTCTTGAGTGCATAAGCGAAGAGTAACCCCTGAGCATCGCCAGGTATAACCCAAAAAGCCAAAAAAAAAAAAAACTAAACAGGTGTTAGATTAGTTTTGGTCCAGGGACTGTAGTTAACTCCAAACACAGACTTTAGAAGAAAAAAGGCAATAGGTATTTTTCAAGAGTTAGACATTATTTAAATTGTTACATACTTATTTCTGTCCCAGAGCAATTCTTATAAAACATGTAAGAAAGGTTCAGAGATAAATAAATAAATTGTCCATTATTACATGCTTAGCAAATGACAGAGCTATATGTTATGCCCAAAGCTCTAAGCGTCACATCTTTTACATCTTATTTTCTGCTCATTTTGTAGAAGTCCTGTTGCTTACTCCCATGTCAATGCCATCTAACAAACCAATAACACTGGTAAAGTGGGCATCTAAAAGCATTTTTGCTTCATGATTTGCTAGAAGCTGAACTTTGAAATGGCCTCTTCACACATCCCTACTGAAATAATCACTGCTTAAGGAGAAGGAATATTTGTAGGCAGGTGTAGAGAACTATAGGACTGACTGGCATAAAAAAAAACTGAGTTTGCATTTGAGCTTAATTTGAAATGTGGCGGACATGGTCTATACCAGTCACTTTGTGGCAGTGGCTAATGAGCTATCATCTATCCAGCCACAATGATCTAGTTTATTTAGTTTCAGATCTTATTTCAGACAAAGCTGTAGTGACAGTCTGTCTGCTGACTCCTATAAGAATAATAGCCAAGGGTCAGTCACTCCCCACAGCGCAGCACAGTTTATACTACCATGAAGAGTCAGAAAATTCCTTCTGGAGTGTGAGGTCAGACTTTCATGTTACTTCCTAGTTCTTCCTTAGACTGTGTTCTGAGACAGACACTTTCGAAACAATGTCATGAATTAATAGACTTTAAACAATGTCATGAATTAATAGACTCCTGCTTTGTAGGCAGGAGATAGTAAAGGAGATATTTGGCTCTTCAAAGCTACCTGGACAAAAGAAAGCATTAAAGCAAGTGTTACTACTTCTGGGGAACAAACTCTGGGAAGCCATAGAGATAAGGGGAGGCCCCCGATGCTTACAGGCTCAACCCTGAATCAGGTGAGCTTCTGTAGCAAGTACAATTATTCAGCCACTTCCATAAGGTGGCTATCATGCCCATACGTATACCCACCTTATCTGCGGGGCCTGTGAGTTGAACCTTGACACCTGAAATCTCAGGGAAGCTGTGGGACTTAGGTAGGAAGAGATTCAGCTTTTGGTAGCTCAAACAAAGAAGTTTAAGTCTACCTAAAGAAATCGGGGTTCATAGTCTTCCTGAAAGAAAGAATTCAGATAGAGATTTAAATCACAGTCTTAAGATTTGTTGCAGCATCAAAAATTATCTGAAAAGAGGGATATAGAGTGAGGCCCTGCTGTACCTCAGTTCTCTGTCTTTGTCAGAAAAAGAACTCAGGAACAAGCTAGTGTAGATGATCACTGTATCACTGTCACTGTCATCCTCGTTGCTCATCAATTTGCTCAAGCGGGTCCTAGTAACATCTCCATTGTGATACTTGTTACTGTTTTTGGCATATCAAATACGCCACGGGTAGCTTGCCAGGCTCAGCCGTGCGGGCAAGATACTCTGGGCAGCTTGCTGGACTCTCCGAGAGGGGCAGAGGAATCAAACCCGGGTCAGCCTTGTATAAGGCGAACACCCTACCTGCTGCACTATGGCTCCAGCCCTGGTGTAGATGATAGTAGAGAAATTTATTAAAGACCCAGTACACACCTAAGTGTAGTGTAGGTTGGCTCAAGGGAGTCTTGGTTTTATAACAGTAATATTTTTTACCCTTTCCAGACTCGTTATTATTATTTGAATTTTTATGAAAGCACTGTGATTTATAATTATTCAAGTTGACATAAAATATTGCAGCAATTATTTCACCACTGTGTCCACTTCCCTCCACCAATGTGTCCAGGGTCCCTCCCATAACCCTCTCCCCAGCCTGCCCTCTTGACAGGCACCTTTGTAAATTCAATTGTTAAAGTTTGCATCTCATAATTCAGCATTGTTGACACTGTAGTTTGGATATTTGACTCTGTCATTCCTTAACACCATCAGTCTACCTTAATCCCCTGGCCTGAATCCTCTGACCTGGCCTCTGTTGTTTCTCATTTGTCTTTCGCTATCACCTCTCTTTTTCTCTCCTCCCTACACTCTGGCACCAAGGTTGATATGGGTATTCCCATTTTAAAATATTGCATTCCTTTCTCCAATCCTAAATACCACATATAAGAGATGTTTTTTTTCTTCTTCTGGCTTACTTCATTTAACATGATGTCATCCAGTTTGCTGCAAATGCATACTTTCATCATTCCTTACAGCTGTATAGTATTCTATTGTATTTATATACCACATCTTCATGATCCACTCATCTTTTGTTGGACATCTAGGTTAATTCCCAATCTTAGTTACCTATTGTACTGAGTGCTGCAATGAATAATGGTGTGCATATGTTCTTTGGAATAAATGTTTTTCTGTCCTAGAGATAGATACCTGAAAGTGAAACTGCTAAGTCATATGGGAGCTCAATTCTGAGTTTAATGATAACCCTCCATACTGTTTTCCAGAGGGGTTGTACTAGACAATATTCCCAACAGCTTGGGTGCATGGTTGGAGGTTCAAGATTCCTTTCTTTTTCTTTTCTTCCTTGGGCTTCCCAAGTAGAGCACTGTAGCCCCTTCAAGCAATTCCAGGCCTTTTTGGCCTTAATTTAAGTGACAGCATGAGAAGGCCGTGCTGCTTGGTTCCTGAGGTGCGGGGTGTTACCTGTGATGGAGCAGTGGGTCCTCACAGGCCTCCAGGGCCACCCACAGCAGTGCCTTGGGCAGAGGAGTGTCATGCAGTGCTCGGGATCTGATCCCACTTTCCATGTCTTTAAACATAGGAGATTATCCTTTTTGTTCCTTATCCTGGGGTTCACACTGCCCCTCTTAGGATTGGGGGAAGGTACCAGACACAGAGTAAAGGGCAGGAAGGTCTTGCAAAACTGAAAAGCACATAAGTGTCTCTCAGATGGAGCTGTCTGATTTAATTCAGCATAATTTTATCCTATTATCACTATTTTCTTTTAAGTAATAGTGCCTATTTTATATGATATGTTAATACCCACTAATTACATATGTCAAAAATTATTTTGCCAATTATATATATCAGGGTGTTTTTCCTTTTGAAATTTTGTACATTAGTTTATCTTTCAGAACATGTTTTTTTTTTTTAAGTAGAATTTATCCAGCTTCTTTCTTTCTCCTTGCTTTTGGATTTGGTATGTTGCTCAGGGGGCTTCCCTTCACTTCACATGTACATATGGGTTCTACAAAAGTCTCTTTCAGCCCCCACCTCCCAAATGCATCTCACAAACATTTGTGTATCAATTGCTATCTAACCAAATGTTTTGTTGTATTCAGCTATAAACAAAATTCAGAATTAATATTTGATTGCAGAATAAGGCAGGAACCATACGTTTTCTGTTTCAGTTATATTCGTGTTTTATGACTACTGTAAGAAATTGCCAAAACCTTTGTGTATTTAATCAACACAAATATGTAGTATAATTATACTGACTAGAAGGCATTGTACAAAAATTAAGATGCTTACAGGGCTGCATTCCTTCTGAAACCTCTAGGTGTATTTCTTTACTTTTTCCATTTTCTATGCCATTATTCCTTGCCATTTCTATGCCATTATTTCTATGCCATAATTTCCATTTTCTAGGCATTATTCCTTGCCACATGACTCCTTTATTTTCAAGGCCAGCAGTATCTCATATCCTGATCCTTCATCAATTTCTTAAATTCTGGTCTATCTAGTATTTCTCAGCTTAGTGGGAACCAATTCAGAGAATCTCTTTGTTACAAGGTCCAAAACTAATCATATCTGAAAAGTCCTCTTGTCATGAAAGGCAGTAGATTAGATAAGACATCAGGGATATTTGAGGACTTTTATTCTACTTGCTACAATAAAGTAGTAATTTTCTCCAAATTGTTATATATTGAAAAATCTATTTTTCTTACTGTTTAAACACATTACGCTTATATCATACATGGATCTACTTTTTTTTTTTTTGCTTTTTGGGTCACACCCAGCGATGCTCAGGGGTTACTCCTGGCTCTGCACTCAGGAATTACTCCTGGCAGTGCTTGGGGGACCATATGGGATGCTGGGGATCGAACCCGGGTTGGCCTCGTGCAAGGCAAACACCCTACCCACTGTGCTATTGCTCCGGCCCCTACGTGGATCTATTTTTGAGCAATTAGTTGTTACCTACTTATTTGTTTAGCTAGTATAGCTATTACTATACATATTTAACTATTTAAATTTATAATATGTTTTTGTATCTGTGTAGGTCAAGAATTTTATTGAGTAAGTTAGAAGTGATTACTCTGGACAATACTTTATGTCCTGTTAAAAGGACATAAAGTGATATGCATATGCATGATAGCATTTCAGTAATAGTATTACAAACCACAGTGCCTAAACGGGGAAAATGAGAGAGAGAAAGAAATAGAGAGAGAGAAGGAGGGAAGGAAGTAGGTGGGAGGAAGGGAGAGAAAAGAAAAGCGTCTGCCATAGAGGTAGGCTGGTGTGGTAGCAGGAAGGAACTGGGGACATTGCTGGTTGGAAATGTACACTGGTAAAGGAATAGGTATTGGAATATTGTATGACTGATACCCAATAATGAACAACTTTATAACTATGTATCTCACTGTGATCCAATTAAAAATGTGTTTTAAAGAAAAAAAATATAAACTGAAAAAGTCTAAAGACACTTGTGGTGAAATGGTGAGGCTATCACAACATTGCATGCCTGAAACAATTCTACTTAACCACTTTGTAAATCATGGTGTCTGAATATAAAAATAGTACTTAGTTCTTCATTAACAAAATGAAACTAAGAAAAAAAGACTTTTATTGCTATAAAAAGCAGTGCCAGCGTTTTAAATTTTCTCCTTCACAACCACTTCATAGACACCTTATCAAGATTCAAGAAAATTTATCACAGGGGCTGGAGCAATAGCACAGTGGGTAGGGTGTTTGCCTTGCACGTAGCCAACCCGGCTTCGATTCCCAGCATCCCATATGATCCACCGAGCACCACCAGGGGTAATTCCTGAGTACAGGAGTGCAGAGCCAGGATTAACTCCTCTGCATTGCTGGGTGTGACACAAAAATCAAAAACAAAAAAAGGAAAGAAAATTTATCACATAGTTGTGACAGGTAGTTTAAAAATGTACCAATTAGCCTAATAATCTATATATTTTATAGTATTGGGACCTGACTTATAAGAACAAGTAAGATGTATACTACACTTATTTATCTTTTTTATATACTTTTTGAAACTACAATCTGTATTTTCAAAATTTGTTTATTCTTGGATATTAGATCAAATTGTTATTCTTTCAGATGTGATCTCATTTACTTCTGGTCTTTGCTAATGAACAGAACTACGTATATTTATGCTAAGAGAAGAAAACAAAGCACTCAGTATCAAGCTGCTTTGTTCAATTTAATTATGTTCTAATACTTGGCTGGTAGATTTTTTTTGAGACAAAATATTGGCATTAGATTTTCAGAAATATAAATTAATAACGTTAATCACTATCTTTTAATCAAACAGTTCTGTATTTGGGGGAAAGGAGATGATTTGGACCACACCTGGCAGTGCTCAGAGGACCATATTCAGTTCCTGGGGCAGGATGGACAGCTTATGAGACTTTCAATCCAGAGTGCTGCTGCCAAAGGGAGGGCTCTGTAACTGACCATTTCATCTCTGCTCCTTTTTCTAGAAGAACCTCCTCTTGAGAAGGTCCATTACAAAGATATCTGTCCCAATAAGCTTAAACCATCGCATGTGTAAAATTTAGCCCAGATAAGTTAATGTGGGCTTGGACCAAAGTATGTTGCTCTTGTCCTTCTGATGCATTACTGGTACCAAGAAGTAAATATTATGCATGAATGACAGTTGGGGCTCTCAGTCCATCCACAATGCTGTGAGCCCCCTTACCTCATGCTTTTTCTCTTTTTTCTGTCTCTTAAAGCTTCATGGAACCCTTGCTTCAGTGATGTCCAGCTGGGCGTGGTTTCTGGCACACTTGCCCCATTCCCAATTTATTCAGAAAAGCAAGGGAAGAAAATATAAAAAGGGATGAGAGTTTTGGCCAGAGATCTAGGGCGCGTTCTACAAGATGCTCCTATTTTACTCAGGCAGTTCCACGGGGTCCTTCTGGGTGCCCCTCTCGCGGGGGTGGGGGGTTCTTATGAATATGGCTCAGGTTTTGTGAGCCTTTGTAGGAGTCTAGAATACCCACCCTAGATTAGACGGCACTCACGTAGAGGTCTTGAGTGTCTCATGAGCGGGGGTTTTCATTGCACTTTTTTTCTGTTTATCTTTATATAAGCCATACAAGACCTGATTAGAGTTAAACTTAATTCTTTTTTTTAGCTTTTATGAAACCAATATTATATTCATACACAAAACATATAGAAACATTACTAGAAAAGAAAATTTTACACAGGTTTCCCAAATGAATGTTGATGCAAAAATCCTCAAAAATCTTAACTACTTAAATACAATACATGACAAAAATATCATAAGCCATGATCAAATGGGCTTCATATGAAAGATGCAAGGATAATTTAACATATGCCAAACAATTAACATAATATACTACATACATAAAAGGACAGATAAACATGATATAATCATATCAATCAATGCATAGGAAACTTTTAACAAATTCCAATAAAATTCAACATAATTCAACAATTATGTTGTTTATTTTATTGATAAATAAAATAGGGGCTGTAGAAACCTTTCTCAAAATAGTAATGGCCATCTATAGCACACCCACACCAAGTATAATTCCATTTTTTTCTCGTGTTGAGAACTTTTTTTAAATTTATTTATCTTCAATTAGTGAATCACCGTGAGGGTACAGTTCCAGATTTATACATTTTTGTGCGCATGTTTCCCTCATACACAGTTCGAGAACCCATCCATTCACCAGTGTCCATTCTCCACCACCAGTAAAATACAGCATCCCTCCCACCTCCCCAGGCCCATCTCCCCCACCCCAACCCTGCACTGTGGCAGGGTATTCGCTTTTATTCTCTCTCTCTAATTAGGTGTTGTGGTTTGCAAGAAAGGTGTTGAGTGGCCATTGTGTTCAGTCTCTAGTCTACATTCAGCACGCATCACCCTTCCCCCGCATGGCCTCCGACCACATTTTACTTGGTGTTCACTTCTCTGAGTTGCCCTCTCCCCAGAATGTGAGGCCAGCCTCCAAGCCATGGAGCAAATCTCCTGGTACTTATCTCTACTATTCTTGGGTGTTAGTCTCCTACTCTGTTATTCTATATTACACAGATGAGTGCAATCTTTCTATGTCTGTCTCTCTCTTTCTGACTCATTTCACTTAGCATTATACTTTCCATGCTGATACATTTATATGCAAAATTCATAACCTCATTTTTCCTAACAGCTGCATAGTATTCCATTGTATAGATGTACCATAGTTTCTTCAACCAGTCATCTGTTCTAGGACACTCGGTTTTTTTTCCAGATTCTGGCTATTGTAAACAGTGCTGCGATGAACATATAAGTGCAGATGTCATTTCTACTATACTTTTTTGCTTCTCTGGGAAATATTCCCAGCAGTGGTATTCCTGGGTCAAATGGGAGCTCAATTTCTAGTTTTTTGAGAATCGTCCATATTGTTTTCCAAAAGGGCTGAACCAGTTGGCATTCCCACCAGCAGTGTAGAAGGGTCCCTTTCTCCCCACATCCTCTCCAAAGTGGTTGCTTTTGTTCTTTTGGATGTGTGCTAGTCTCTGTGGTGTGAGGTGGTATCTCATGGTTGTTTTGATCTGCATCTCTCTGATGATTAGTGATGTAGAGCACTTTTTCATGTGCCTTTTGGCCATTTGTATCGCTTCCTTGGGAAAGTTTCTGTTCATTTCTTCGCCCCATTTTCTGATGGGGTTGGATGTTTTCTTCTTGTTGAGTTCAACCAGTGCTTTATATACCATTGATATCAACCCTTATCTGATGGGTATTGTGTAAATATCTTTTCCCATTCTGTAGAGTGTCTTTGTATTCTGGTCACTGTATCTTTCGTGCTGCAGAAGCTTTTTAGTTTAATGTAGTCCCATTTGTTTATTTCTGTTTCCACTTGGCCAGTTGCATGTCATCTTTGAAGATACCTTTATTTTCAATATCGTGGAGGGTTTTACCGATCTTGTCTTCAATGTACCTTATGGTTTGTGGTCTGATGTTGAGGTCTTTAATCCATTTTGATCTGACTTTTGTGCATGGTGTCAGGTCGAGGTCTAAGCCCATTCTTTTGCATGTGGTTGTCCAGTTGTGCCAGCACCCTTTGCTAAAGAGGCTTTCCTTGCTCCACTTCACATCTCTTGCTCCCTTATCAAAGATTAGATGATCATACATTTGGGGTTGTGTGTAGGGATATTCCACCCTGTTCCAATGGTCTGTGGCTCTGCCTTTGTTCCAGTACCATGCTGTTTTAATTGTTACCACTTTGTAGTAAAGTTTAAGGTTGTGGAGGGTGATACCTTCCATCGTCTTTTTCCCAAGAATTATTTTAGCTATCCGTGGGTGTTTGTTGTTCCATATGAATTTTAGGATTGCTTGATCTGTTTCTTTGAAGAATGTCATGGGTATACTTATAGGGATCGCATTGAATCTGTATAATGCTTTGGGGAGTATTGCCATTTTGACAACATTGATTCTCCCTATCCACGAGCAAGGCATATGCTTCCATTTCCTCATGTCCTCTTTTATTTCATGGAGTAGCGTTTTATAGTTTTCTTTGTAGAGGTCTTTTACTTCCTTGGTTAAGCTGATTCCGAGGTACTTGATTTTCTGGGGCACAATTGTGAATGGGATTGCTTTTTTCATGTTCCTTTCTTCTGCCTCATTGTTTGTATATAGGAAAGCCATGGATTTTTGGGTATTGATTTTATAGCCTGAAACTTTTCTGTATAAGTCTATTGTTTCTAAGAGTTTCTTAGTAGAGGCTTTAGGCTTCTCTAGATATAGTATCATATCGTCTGCAAATAGTGAGAGTTTGATTTCTTCCTTTCCTATCTGGATGCCCTTAATCTCTTTTTCTTCTCTAATAGTTATCGCAAGTATTTCCAGTACTATATTGAAGAGAAGTGGTGAGAGTGGGCATCCTTTTCTTTTCCCCGATCTTAGAGGAAAGGCCCTTAGTTTTTCTCCATTGAAGGTAATGTTTGCCGTAGGCTTGTGATACATGGCTTTGACTATCTTGAGGAAAGTTCCTCCAAACTCCATTTTGCTGAGTGTTTTCATCATGAACAGTTGTTGGATCTTGTCAAATGCTTTCTCTGCATCTATTGAAATGATCATATGGTTTTTATCTTTACTTTTGTTGATATGATGGATTATGTTGATTGATTTCCGAATGTTAAAGCATCCTTGCATCCCCAGGATGAATCCCACTTGGTCATGGTGTATGATCTTTTTGATGAGTTGTTGGATCCTATTTGCTAATATTTTGTTGAGTATCTTCGCATCGGTGTTCATCAGGGATATTGGTCTCTAATTTTCTTTCTTAGTGGTGTCATTGTTTGCTTTTGGTATTAGGGAGATATGTGCTTCATAGAAACTATTTGGGAGAGTCCCTGTTTTTTCAATTTCTTGGAAAAGCATAAGGAGAATTGGCAACAAGTCTTCTTTAAATGTTTGGAATAATTCGCCAGTGAATCCATCTGGACCTGGGCTTTTGTTTTTGGGGAGACTTTTGATTACAGTTTCAATTTCCTTGATATTAATGGGTCTATTCAGGAATTCCAAGTCTTCTTGGTTCAGTCTTGGGAGGCTGTAGGAATCAAGGAATTCATCCTTTTTTTTTTTTTTTTTGGTTCTCTTGTTTGGTGGCATATAGACTTTCAAAGTAGTCTCTGATAATCTTTCGAATTTCATTGGTTTCTTTTGTGATGTCCCCTTTTTCATTCTTGATTTGGTTTATTAGGATTTTCTCTCTCTCTTTGTGAGTCTTGCTAGTGGTTTATCAATTTTGTTTATTTTCTCAAAGAGCCAGCTCTTGGTTTCATTGACCTTTCGGATTGTTTTCTGGGTTTCCATGTCATTAATTTCTGCTCTAATTTTTATTATTGCCTTCCTTCGGTCTGGTTTGGTTTCCTTTTTCTGGTCATTTTCTAAGGCCTTGAGCTGTGAAGTCAGGCTATCTGTTTAGGCCCTTTCTTCCTTCCTACGGAATGCTTGCAGAGGTATACATTTTCCCCTTAACACAGTTTTAGCTGCGTCCCATAGGTTTTGGTAGCTTGTGTCTTCATTTTCATTTGTTTCGAGGTATCTCTTGATTTCTTCCTTGATTTCCTTCCTCACCCACTCACTGTTCAACACTGAACTGTTTAATTTCCAGGTGTTTGTTTTGATTCTCTGCGTCTGTGTGTTGTTAGCTTTTATCTTCAGCAAATCGTGGTCTGAGAAGGTAGTTGATACAATTTCTATTTTTCCGATTCTATTGAGGTATGTTTTGTGGCCCAGTACACTGTCTATTTTGGAAAATGTTCCATGTGCACTGGAAAAGAATGTGTATTCTTTCTTTTTGGTGTGTAAAGCCCTGTATAGGTCTATTAGGCCTCCTTCTTCTATTTTTTCCTTCAGTGTCAGTATTTCCTTGCTGAGTTTTATTCTTGTCGATCTATCCAGAGGTGATAAGGGAGTGTTGAAGTCTCCGACTACTATTGTGTTGCTAGCAATGTCCTCCTTAAAGTCTGCTAGGACTTGTTTTAAGTATTTAGCCGGTCGCTCATTAGGTGCATACACGTTTAAGAGTGTGATTTCTTCCTGTTGTACATATCCCTTGATAAATAGAGAGTGACTCTGGCTGTCACTTCTGATCTTTTTCAACCTGAAATCTATGTTTTCGGATACTAGTATGGCCACCCCAGCTTTTTTGAAGGAGTTGTTTGCTTGCAGGATTGTTTTCTATCCTTTGACTTTGAGTCTGTGTTTGCTCTGACTGTTAAGGTTTGTTTTTTGTAGGCAGCAGAATGTTGGGTTTTGTTTCCGAATCCATTTTTCCACTATATGTCTTTTAATTGGTACATTTAGGCCATTGACATTGAGAGAGATTATTGTCATGGGATTTTGTTTCATCTTTCTGTGGGGATTGTTGTTCTTGTAGGGTTTTTCCTTGTCTTACAAAAGCCTCTTTAGTCCTTCTTTTAAGGTTGGTTTTGAGTCTATGAAGTTCCTTAGTTGTTGTTTATCCATGAAATTGTGTATGGTTCCTTTGAGTTTGAGTGAGAGCTTAGCTGGATAAAGTATTCTTGGTGAGGCATTCATTTCATTGAATTTTTACACTATATCCCACCATTGTCTTTTAGCTTGTAGGGTTTCCTCTGATATGTCTGCTGTGAATCTAAGGGGTACTCCCTTGTATGTGATTTCTTTTTTTTTTTTTACCTTGCTGCTTGCAGTATCGTATCCCTATCCATGGCATTCATCATTCTGACTATGATGTGTCTTGGAGTCCTTTTATTTGGGTCCCTTCTAGCTTGCACCCTTCTGGCTTCTAGGATCTGAACATCTGCCTGATCCAGCTCTGGGAACTTTCCAGCAATGATTTCTTTAACTGTGGCTTTCTCATTAGGGTTGCCTCCCTGTCCTTCTGGAACTCCAATGATTCTTATGTTATTTCTCTTGGCATCATCCCCTAGGTCTCTGATTCACCCTAGAGCTATTTTAAGATCTTTTTCAATTGTTTATTGTAGCCTTTGTTCTTTCTGTTGCTCATCTTCAAGGTCACTACTTCTCTCTTCAGCTGCAGCCATTCTGCTGTTGAGGGCTCCAACTGTGTTTTTTATTTTGTCTACTGTGTCTTTTATTCGTGACATTTCTGAATGTAGCTTTCCTATTTCTGCTCTCATTTCTTCCCGTAATTTCTTCGCTTACTACTCCACTGTTTCTTTAAGTTCGATGAACATTCTCAGAATTTCTTCTCTGAATTCTTTATCAGAGAGATCACATTTGTGGGAAACTCCTGCAGTGATTTCTGGACTCTTTTCTTGGTCCTCTCCTTGCTGTGGAGATTTGCGCTGTTTCTTCATGATGTCACGGTTGTATGGAGGTGGGACCTTCCAGTTCACTAAAGCTAATCTCTCTTTCCCTGAGTTTTCGATGTTTTGGTGAAATTGGAGTAGGCTAGTATTTAATTTAGTGTTTTGTTTGTGAGGTAACTGGGGATATCTCCACAAAGTTAGTTAATGGGGATTGCGATGTCTGTGAAGTATACTAGTAAAGGGGAAAATAACTGCGGCCGTTAAGTGACCACCGCTCCTGGGGACCATGACCACTGAAGCGGGGCCATGCCCACTAGCAAAGAGGCCACGCCCTGTTTGGCCACCCACTGAGGAAGGTCAGGGAGGAAGAGAGGCCACCTGGATGAGGAAGCAGGAGACACAGGCTGAGCTGCGGTGAGGGGCGGAGTCGCTTTCCGCTGGACACTGGCTGGAGATCCGTCCTGGGGCAGCATGCACAGCGCGCAGGCACTGACGGCTGGGAAGCTCAGGGGGAGAAAGAGGCAGTGCACCTCAAGTTAAACTTAATTCTATGGTTTCATTATAACATAAAGCTAATCATCACTTAATCTCAGTTTCCAGTGTTTTCATACCTGCTGGCCTTCCTGTATCTCAGCATCATGTAAATATGATTCTATTTAATTGTATAGGATGTGGTGGTTTAAAATTAATATCATTGTTTTCAGAAAATATACAAAAAGGAAAAAGCAGAAAATGGTCATAAGAAGTGATCATTTTTGTTTTAAAAGAACAATTACAAAAGATATATTTATTTATCTAATGTAGAGGTATCTGTGGGGCCCCACAAAGAGAATCAACTTAAGACAGAGCAAAAACAACATAAAGGAATAGTACAGTTTCTGTTCCTGTGTGTATGAGAGAGATACTGATCCATTGAATTCCTGTATCCACTTGTGCCTGAAGTAAAGTATCCTTTGGCTTTACTGTTACATGTACTGAATTGTTTTTCACTTAGATTGTCTGAACAGAAATCTTACTACTGTGATTTAGAATTCTAACTGGACTTCTACAATGTAATTTAAACAGTTAATGAACACACTGAGCACCTATTATAGCCCAACGTTTAGGCAAGGACATAGTTTGGGAAATATAGATTTGAGTGAGATTATTTTGTTTCTTTATAAAAAATTTTAAAACTTAAAATTTTGTTAACAATTTGATATATTTGTGCTTCATTTGAATACATGCAGACACACATATGTACTCTTTTGTTTAAATATAGGAGCACTGCTATTTATTCAGCCATTGATTAAGCTGATTGAACTGGGCATAAACTACACATTACTTTTTTTTTAATCACTGTGAAATACAGTCACAAAGCTTTCATGTTCGAGATCCAGCCATTCAATGATCGAACACCCATCCCTCCACCAGTGCACACCCTCCATTACCAGTGTCCCCAGTATACCTCCCGCATCCCAGTTCTCACTTGCCTCCATGGCAGGCAATTTCCCCAGTAGTCCCTCTATACTTTTCGGCATTATGTTTTGGTCAAATTTTCCCACCACCATTCAGTCTGCTTGCCAGCGGCAGATGCTAGATAATTTATTGTCCATTGCTCATTTTGAAAATCATGGGTGCTGCAGCCATGCACTTCTGGAATCCTAGATTGTAAATAGTTGGGTTCCAGAGACATTTCTGTAGGGCATTAATCCATTTTGGGATTCAATTGGGCATCTCTGGACCAGGGCTGTTGGTGCACCAAGATGGCGCCCGGAGGCATATTGTGGGTGTGACAGCCTGGCTGACGAGTGGGTGGGGAGCTTGGGAGGGATAGCCTGGCACCTCTGTCACCATGTGGCATGGAGATATAATCCTGAACCTGTATACCTTGGCCTTGCTTATGGAAGCTCTTGGTCGCCGGATTCCATGTGGAGTAGGTGGGGAGACTTCACCTGCTCCATCTGGGGTGCCTTGGTGAAACTGGCTCTGTATGGGGCCCGGAGAGATCTCCATCTCTATGGTGTCTTCCAGGACTGCCGCTTTGTCTCTGGCTTTTGATCTTTTTAGAAATTCATTTATGGGTCTCTGAAGCAAGCTAGTAATAGAGTTTACAGGGTGGCCCTGGAGTTGGTTCATGAGGGTGACTGCCAGTGCTTCCATGTGTATTGGGAAGTGGGGGGAGGTAGCCCACCCTAACTCCATGAAAGCCTGGAGATTTCAGTCACAAAACCCACATACCAAAATTTTCAGCAGATTATATCTTGATGAGGATATATATCCTGAGACAATGGTGTCAGGCTGGGGGGAATGGCGGCAATTTTAGATTGTGGAAGCAAGTGGCTGCCAGGGGCTCTGCTTTGGCAGGCACAGGCCAACATGCCCCCCTCTGATTTACCACAGTCTGTTCATCCATGCATGCATCCGAGATTAACTGTGGCTTTTGGTTCCTTTTGAGACATATCTGTGGGTCTCTGAAATTAGGCCAATAAATGAGCTTGTATAGCTGAGCCAGAGGTGGTTTGTGGGAATGGTTCCCACATACTTAATTTTTGGCTGTTTAATTTCTTGGTAAACTTGGTCCCAAGTTGTCGGGGTCCAGCCAAAAGCACAGAAACAATTTGGGGGTGTCAGGAATCCTGAAGGCACCATCTGGCTGCTGATGTACTCACCCCAGAGATACAGGTTGACCTGTTGGCAGCATAATAGCCCCACAAATGCACTTTAGTTTTCAAATTAAACATTTAAGAGTAAGTTAAAGAGTAGTAAAAGGTCATTGCAGCTGATATATGTTAAGAATTAGAAAAATCATTATAAAATTCAGTAGTTTAACACTGATACAATAGTATTACCTAATATGCAGTCCACATTAAAATTTGTCTGTTCCCAAATTTTGCTTAAAGACTTTACTTCACTTATCCAGGATTTAATCCAGGATCACATGTTGCATCTCTTTAGTTTTCATTAGTCTGCAATCATTTGGAAATCTTTTACTGCTTTTCAAGAGAACTTTTTAAAATTGAGGTAACATGATTTACAACAGCATTGATATTTGTGCTTTTGACATGAAAAATTAATGCACCATCACCAAAGTGACAGAAGACTTCTGCCTCCAGCCCTAGGTCGTTTCTAACCTATCTTATCCCTCTCCTTTCCCCCCACCCACTATCCCCATTTGGTAAATTTTACTTCATTGTCAGTCTAAGGCTTTGTTTTCACTGAACATTGTCTACTCCCTTTCTTGTATTATTCATTTTTTGAAGCTAGCTGGATATAAGGTGAGATGGCCATCATTCATTTTTAGATATGGCCCCTGTAGCTGAAAAATTTTGAGGTTTCTTATTCTCTCTTTTTCTTATCTATAGGAGAATAGTTCATTGTTGGATCTGTGTTCTAGATATATTATTGTTCATTGTTACCCTTTATATGTGAATATATGCATTTATGTATATGTGCATATATTGGCAATATTTTTAACTTCAGATCCTCTTTTTCTCTGCATACACTTTTTAAAAAAAAATTTATTGAATCACCATGAGAACAGTCACAAACCTTTCAGGTTTAAGTCTCAGTCATACAATGATCAAACACCCGTCCCTTCACCCGTGCACATGTTCCACCACCAAGAACCCCAGTATACCCCCCATCCCACCCCCTGCCCTGCCTGTGTAGCAGATGATTTTCACTTTACTCTCTCTTTACTTTGACTACATTCAATTTCTACAGAAAAACCACTATTACTATTTGAAATTTCCTCCCAACAATCAGACCTGCCAAAAAGGCATCATTTTATAATTTGTTTTCTATTACTGATAATGAAGAGCATATGATTTTGGATTTCTGGTATATGTAGTAATTAAGTCCAGAGTGATTTCTGCCAGAAGCCACTGGGTTCCAAAATTGGTTTGTGTGCCTCTGGGATCATGGCTGTTCAGGAGCGGAGGAGCTGTTTGTGGGCGGCCGCTTGGGGTCTCATCTGGGTAGGGAGCAGCGCAGGTACTGCCCCCCTCATCCCGAGATTTCCTCCACGCCTCATCATTGCAAACTCATACCTCCATCCAATGGGCTCTGAGAGATGGAGGTCACCATGCCACTGCCGCTGAAAGGAAAGGCCAAGGGATGAAAACCTTCCCCACCACAACCCCGCCTCCCCAGGGCAGCACGGGGCAGTAGCTTAGATCACAGTCTAGAGGCATTTCTTCAAGAAGCCGCTGGGTTCTGAACCTGGTTTATGTGCCTCTGGGCTCTTTCTATAGTTTTGGGCGTTACATTTTGCTTGGATATTCAACACAACCATTCAAGCCTATCTTCTAGTGGCAGATGCTAGATCATCTATTTTCCATTGCTCACTTTGTATATCAAGAAAGGTCACTTGTTACAACAGAATATTTCCATTTACTTCCCATCATTGTAATTTCCAATGCTTTCATTTCTTCTTCCAGATTCATTTGCCATCTGCTATCCTATTTTTTTGGCCTGAAAATTTTTTTCATAATTCTTATTGTGAAGGTCTTTTGCACACAATTTTAATCATACTTTATTTACCTGTTTATAGTTTTTCACCTTTGTATTTAAGATATTTTTGCTGCATCTAGATTATGAGTCATTACATATTTTTCAGAACCTCAAAGCTATCATTTTATTGTATATGATCCATCGCTTTAAATAAAAAGGGATTATTTGTATTGCAGGTCTTGTGTAAAGCACTCTTTTTCTTTGAATACATTTAAGTTGTACCTACCTCTCATGGTTTTGCTTGTATTCATCATGGGTTTGCTGAGATTCTTTAATGTACAGTCTTATGTGTTTTCTGTTTTCTTAGAATGTTTTGGTCATTGCATCTAAATGCTTTTTGCCTATTCTTATTTTTCTTCTGCTCTCATTTCAATTATATTTATGGTATTGTGCCACAGATCATTTATATTTCATCATTTGTAAATATTTTTCTTCAGATTGTATCATTTTGATAGAGCTATGATTAAGGACACTTTTTCTCCTGTAGTCTATTATATCTTAGAAAATTTAAAATAATTAATAAGTTATCTGTTATAGGCATAAATTCTAGATTTACCAGTTGATTCTATAATATTAACTTCATAATTGAAACTTGGATTTTCTTTTCAATCTTTTAAAAACAATTTTTGAATTTCTGCTTAAATGATTCTTTTGATAATTTTTACATCTGGATCAGCTTCAGATATATTTGTTTAATTGCTTTTTCTCTAGATTATAGACCCTATGCCCTGCTTATTTATATTTAGGTGGCTAGTAAGTTTTTAACTATAAGCTAAATGTTATGAATTTTATGTTACTGAGAGTCTGTATAATAAACTCTTACTTTGGAAGATCAGGTTTTGTTTTGACAAGCAGTTGAATTTCTGACAGATATTCTGGTCAAAGCGGCTGCTAAGATTAGTTTTGTTCTGTCTCAGATATGACCTGTTTCCATATTTTTTCAGACTCAGGCATGCACTTTCATCTAATGTATGTCATTTTACAAAGATATATCTTTCATATTTTTATGTGAATTAGTTTGCACCAAAGGCAAAACTTAAATTGTCTCTATAAGGTTCTTGGAGATTCTACTTAATATATTGTTGTTGTGTACAGATTCTAACCATGTGATCCATATTTTTATAATTAAAATATATAATTAAGTTGCAAGAATATTTCAGAGTTAATCACATATAAATAATAAATTATTTAATTAATAATTTTCTTTTATTTACCACACTATAGATATTGTGTGAGTTCTTGAAGAATTTCTAGAGAAATTTAAATAATGTTAAATTTAAAATTATTTAAATATTTAAATAATTTGAAATTATTTAATTATTTAAATAAATTAGAAAATTTAAATAATTTTCTTTAAAATACTAAGAAAAGTTGTAGGTTATTTTACAAATAGTCTCAGAGACTTATAATCACAGAAAATAAGCACATTTTTTCAAACAAAATGACAATATATTTGCCTTTTAGTGCTACATGTCAGGTTTATAGTTCATAAGTAAAAAATGGCAACTTATATTTGAAGTGAAATGGGCACATTTCCTTTATATTGTTAGTGAGATAAAATAGTTTTATTTAAAGAAATTTATTTAGAGAATTAAGAGGAGAGAGAGAGAGAGGGAGGGAGGGAGTGAGGGAGGGAGGGAGGCAGCGAGAGAGAAAGAGAGGGAGAGAGAATGGGGGGATGAGTTCAAGGGAGAACATGACAGTCTTCAGAAGAGGGAAGTTGAATATATACCTTAAGTTGAGATGTGGGCCAATCTCCAGTGTAGATATTATGACTCTACAAAGTTGGGTTTATAGTAGTATTTCTTCTAAATATCGAAATATCCCTGGCTAGAAGTTCCCTGCATAAAGTAAAGTTAATCTGGGTATTTTACAGGGAAATAAAGGTAGACTGTAGAATATATACTACATATATACCTATACATATGTGTGTGTGTGTGTGTGTGTGTGTGTGTGTGTGTGTATGTATTGAATGGGGTTGGGGGCCATACCCAGCTTTGTGTGCTTGGGGACCATTGTTAGTGGTGCCCCCAGGGGTCTAAACTGTGTCCAAAGAAAATGTGTTAACCATGTACTATATTTCCTTCTTCCTTTCATATTTTTATCGTGACTTTTGGAGTCTCTTAAAGTATTCTCCTTTACTGAGGGGATCCTGGCGTCTCTGACACTTGTGTTGTGCTTTAGTTTCTGCATCTGGGTGATGGTTCATTTTCCCCATCTCGAAAGAGTTCAACTGTATTTGAATTTCAAAGGGAAGTGATCCTTATGCATCTGAGCTACTGCAAGGATAGGCAATTTTTTCATTTTTACTATTTCCCCTACACTCATTACCAGATCCTCTTCCCCTGTTAATCTGCAGCATTTCCCTTCTAGAGACACCACCTCCTTAAATATTTAAGGTGGTGTACAGAAAATCAGAGAGATACCTAAGAACTGTGCTTTATCTCCTGTTGATAAAGCTGCTACAAATCTTAGGCCTCCTCTTCTCATCCAAACTGTCTAGGTCAATTTATCCAGTGAAGATTGGCAGTTTGATTTCAAGCAAGTGCCAAAATGTGTAGTATTCAAATATTAGTTGTTTCTTATTGACAATTTTACTGAGTGGGTAGAATTGTTCCCCATCAGTCCTAAGAGAGATATGTCTCTGAAGTGTTACTTTAGGAATTAATTTATAGATTTAACTTACCCAGGTCACTTTAGAGTAACAAAAGAATTTCTTTCACTTTGAAAGTCACCCAAGATTTTTATTCCTCTGCTTTACAGATTTACAGATTAATTTTCAACTCCAGACCTCTTGGAATGCTCAATCATAAAAGTGAAGAATTTCAATTTTGACCTGGAAACAATACTAGGAAAATTATGTCAATAAACTTTTGATTGTGGATCTCTCTCTTTCCTATAGACATTTCCAGGTATAGATTAGCTGGTCAGGCTAACTTCAATTTAGTCCTTTTGAGCCTTTGTATGGTAGGCTATTTTTAATTGGAATTTTCTTTTTTTTTATTGAATCGCTGCAATATACAAAGTTGTTCATGATTGGGTTTCAGTTATGCACTATTCCATCACCCATTTCTTCACCAGTGTATATTTCCCAGCACCAATGTCCTCAGTTTCCCTCCTGCTCCTCTGTCCCCAGCTTGGCTCTATGGCAAACACTTTTATTCTCTCTCTCTCTACCTCATCTCTGTTTCTCTCTCTCTCTTTCATCTTGGGCATTATGGTTTGCAATATAGGAACTGAAAATTTATAATAACGTTTGTCCCTTTATCTATTTTTAGCACTCGATTCTTGTCCAGAGAGAGCAATGCCATCTTTATAATTGTGGTCCCTTCTCTGTCCTAGCTGTTCACCCCCACCCCCACTTGTGGCAAGCTTCCAAATGTGGACCAGTCCTTTCACCCTTGTTTCGATTGTCCTTGGGTATTAGTCTCATACTATGTGGTTTTCTTTTTCACATTCCACAAATGAGTCTAATCATTCTATGTCTGTCTCTCTCCCTTTTGACTCATTTAACTCGACATGATACTTGCCATGTCCAACCAGTGAACATGCGAATGTCCAAGCAGTCTAATATGTGAATTTCATAACTTCATTTTCCCTGGTAACTGCATAATATTCTATTGTATAGATGTATCATAGTTTATTTAACCAGTCATCTTTTCTTGGGCACTTGGGTTGTTTCCAGGTTCTGACTATTGTGAATAGTGCTGCAGTGAATATAGAAGTGCATATGACTCTTCTGCAGTGTGTTTTAGACAGCCACTGTATATTACCAGAGTGGTATTGCTGGGTCATATTGAAGCTCAATTTCTAGCTTTTTGAGAAATGTTCATACTGTTTTTCAAAAAGGCTGGACTAGTCGGCATTCCCACCAACAATGAATGAGATGTCCTTTCTCCCTAGATCTATGCCAGAACTGGTTACTCTTGTTCTTTTTCATATGTGCTAGTCTCTGTGGTATGAAATATCTTATTGTTATGGTTTGCATCTTTCCGATGATTAGTGAGGCAGAGCATTTTTCATGTGTCTTTTGGGCATTTGTATTTCTTCTTTGAAGAAGTTTCTGTTCATTTCTTCTCCCCATTTTTTGATGGGGTTAGATGTTTTTTCTTGTAAAGCTCTACCAGTGCCTTATAAATCTTTGATATTAACCCCTTATCAGATGAGTTTTGAGTAAATAATTTTTCTCACTCTACAGGCTATCTTTGTATCTTGGTTACCATTTCTTTTGAGGTGCAGAGACTTTCATTTAATGTAGTCCCATTTGTTTATTTTTGCTTCCATTTGTTCGGTCAATGGTGTTTCATCTTTGGAGATGCCTTTATCTTCAATGTCATGGAGGTTTCTTCCTACATTTTACTACATGTATCTTAGGGATCCAAGTATGATATTGAGGTTCTTGGTCCATTTTGATCTGACTTTTGTGCCTGGTGTTAGAAAGAGGCCTGAGTTCTTTTATTTTCTTCCTTTTTTCTTTTTGGCATGTAGTTGCCCAGTTTGCCCAGAACCATTTGTTAAAGAGACTTTCCTTACTCCACTTCATATTTTTTTTTGCTTTTTTGTCAAAGATTAGGAAATCATATATTTGAAGGTCAGTTTCAGGATTTTCAACTCTGTTCTATTGATCTGTAAGTCTGTCTTTGTTCCAATACCATGCCGTTTTAATTACTACCATTTTGTAATACAGTTTGAAATGGGGAAAAGTGATACTTTTGTCTTCTTTTATCCCAGTGATGCTTTAGCTACTTGTGGGGTTTACTTTCCCATATGATCCCATATTGATCTATTTCTTTGAAAATGCATGGGTATTCTTATAGGAGCTGCATTGAATCTGTACAATGCTTTAAGGAGTATAGCCATTTTGACAATGTTAATCCTTCCATGGGTCACATCCAGAGATTCACAGGGGTTACTCCTGGCTAATGCACTCAAGAATTACTCCTGGCTGTGCTCGGGGGACCATATGGAATGCTGAGAATTGAATCCGGGTCGGCCACGTGCAAGGCAAACTCCCTACCCACTGTGCTATCGCTCTAGCCCCACTTTTTATATTTCTTGTAGTAGTGTTTTGTAATTTTCCTTGAACATATTTTACAGAGACTAACAGAAACAGGAACAAATGCTTCATTTTGCAGCAAAGTTATCAGAATGCAGAAGACAGAAACAAATTTTAATATGATGGCCATTAGTTTCTTGTTCTCACAAATGCTATGCTCTCCCTGGTGCAGGGAAAGATTCCTTTTCCTCCTCCAAAATCTAAAATAACCTTTAAGTTGTTGTCTAATCTCTCTGATTTCTCTTTCAGATGTTGTCAACTTTGATACTCAATATACCATTTTTCTGGGCCCCATTAATACGTTTGCGAGTGATTTCACTCCCTTAAATCAGCAGGTCTATACCTCATGCTAGAAGTAAGTACATATGAAAGCCACATCTCCACCCATGTATTCTTATATTTTAAATAAATATTTATTATGTACAAAAATTTTCTTGAGGAAATTCCTCCTATAGTATATGGTGATTTTCTGGAGTCATGAAAGTCTTACATCTAGAAATTTAGTGTGTTTGTACATGTATTCAAATTTAGAGGTCTCACTGCCAGCTTGGTTCTGCTTCAATTCACTGCCATCTTGACTTCATGCTAATTTATGAATTATATTCATAAAATATAAGTGAGATCAAATATAACGTCATGTATTTGGAAAGTAAGATTTCAAAGTTAATTAAGTGCAATTTCTTATTTTATTCCTTAAGATTACCCTTCCACAAGATATATGATCTAAAGAAGTGTGGGGACTGAAACAATCAATTCTTCTGAGTTGACTGTCATGTGCTTATTATTTAGGGTGATTTATATACTGGTTTTCCCAAGATTGTCAGATTTTGCTTCTACAGTGCACCCCAGCCTTGTAACCCAAGACAAGCTCCTCCCAACATCTCGCTGGACCCGCACCCACTTGGCAGCTGCCGCAGACCTTACTTCCTCCATCAGGTGTGTGCATCCCCAACATCACTCCCCCATCTACTCATCTGGCATACCCTTAAAACCCCTAATCACAAAACCACGTGGACACTAATGTATCTGTGGGAAGAAGTTATTTTATCTGCACCCCACATTTGAGGTACTAGTTAACCCAGGCCTCACACATACCTATCAATAAACCACAGCAACACACAAAGATAACCCAATTGCAGGGGCCAAAACGTACAACAACACAAGAAAAACTCCAAAAGGCAAGGGTCACTATGGTAAAACAACGCAAAAATTCATTGTTGGTGGGATTGCCAACTGGTGATGCCTTTTTGGAAAACAATATGAACAGTCCTCAAAAAACTAGAGCTCCAAAAATTGAGCTTCCATATGACCAAGCAATACCATTCCTGGGAGTATATCCTGGAGATTAAAAAAAAAACAGAAAAAATGACATCTGCCTTATATTTATTGCAGCACTATTCACAATAGACCAAATCTGGAAAAAGCCTGAAGGCCTAAGAACAGATGACTGATTAAAGAAACACTGGTACATCTACACAGTGGAATACTACACAGCTGTTAGAAGAGATGAATTATGAAATTTTCATATAAGTGGATCAACTTGCAGAGTATCATGCTAAGTAAAATGAGTCAGAAAGAGAGGGACAGACATAGAAGGACTGCATTCATTTGTGGAATATAAAGTAACATAATAGGAGACTAACACCTAACGACAATAGAGTTACGGGCCAGGGGGATTGCACCATGACTTGGAAGCCAGCCCCATGTGCTGGGGGAAAAGGCAGTTGGAACTGAGAAGGAACCACTAAGTAAATGATAATTGGAGGGATAGCACATATGGGAGATGTGCTGAAAGTAGACCAAGGACCAAACATGATAGTCTCTTTGTATCTGCATTGCAAATCATAACACCCAAAATTAGAGAGAGAGTAAGAAGGATGGTACCTGCCACAGAGACAGGGACTAGGATGGGGTGGAGGGGGGGGCGGAAGGACACTGGGAACAATGGTGGTGGAAAATGTGCACTGGTGGAGGCATGGGTACTCAAGCATTGTATGACTGAAACATAATCATGCAAGTTCGTAACTGTATCTCATGGTGTTACAATAAAATTTAGTTTTAAGATAGTGCCCCCTCTACTTGTTGCAATTTCCTTTTGTGGGCTAGTATGTGGTCTTCATACTTATTGTCAAGGGCACCTCATCATGCAATGAGAAGGTACAGTGCAAAGGACAAAATTGTTTTGTTTCAGGGATGTAAATTTTCTTAATTACATTCTTTGGTGAAAATTTGTATTTTGCTCTTCTTTATTCACAGACAACCTCAAAAGACATGGGTTTTCTATGCCTTTTAATTGAACTTGAATACATGAAAGGGAACATTAACCAAGGACACTGAATTTACATAGTCAATTTTACCACATAAAGGAAGCCATATGACCTTGAAAATTAAAATAATGCTTCAGGACACTACCTGTTTTTTTAAGTCTGTCAAACTATTATAAGCTATGTAAAAAGAACAAAATATTCTCAGAAGAAGGAATTAAGGTTAGGGTTCATTACTACTTTGTAAAACACAGGACAATGAAGTTCTGGAGAATAAAATGTAGTCCTTGGCAAATGATGATTTAAAATGAGTTTTTCAGGTACGAGAAATGAGACAAAGAAATAAAATGGGGCATTGGTGTATAATTTATTGTCATATCTGGGACCAATAACAACAACAAAAGGTAAAGTATCACACAAATAGTAAATTGCACCTGCATAAGAGATAGAGCAAAGGCTGACAGTCAAATTACAGCCCTCTTTTTCACATTTCTTCTTTGTTCTTTTCTTGATAAAGGAAAATTTTTAGATTAATTTTTAATTTTTTGGATTTCAAGAATATAATTGGTTCATATACGTGGAAGTACTTTCATATTTTAGATATACAATGTTACCACACTTCATTCATCACTAAAATTCTAATATTCCTTCACCATTGTCCATAAGACCCTGTCTGCCTATTGTCCTTCCACCCTTTGTAACCGTTCTATTTTCAGAGTATAAGGGTTTGATTTCATTGCATATTATGTAGTCCATGATTTTTTTAATATATACAATAAGTAATTTTGCTAATTTGACATTTCTAGATCCAACCATGTGGTAGTAAAGGGAAATAAATATTTCATATTTTCTTATACCTAAGCAGTATTCTGTAGTGTCTATATACTATTCCACTTCGTCCCTAGGAATGGAATTGCCAGAATGTATGATAGTTATCATTATATTTATTTGAGATATTTCAACAATACTTACAAAGGATAAATTGGTTTAGTTTCCAACTCACAATGAATGGTTTTATTTCCCCTTCACATCCTTACCACACTTGTTCCTGATATTAAATATTTTTTACTGAGGCACTGGGATTTACAGTACTATTCATCATCCTTCCCTTTTATGGTTTTGGGACTCTACCAAGCATTGTTCAGGGTTTTCTCTTGGTTCTGTACTCAGAGATCAGTCCTGTTAGGTTTTGGGGACCATATGTGCTACTTGGATTTAATCTGGGTCTCAATGTCCATGGCAGGTGCCCTACCTACAGTTTTATTGTTTCATCCCCTTAATAATACTTTCCACACATACATCACTCCAATATCACACCCACACCAGAGAGTCCATTTGCCTCCACCAGTGTCCCAAGGGCCTCTTCCACTTATCTTCCTCAGTCTCCCTTATAAGATCAATTATACAGATAAAGTCTTCGGTTCTTATAACTCTAGCCATTTGTTATTTGCTCGCTATGTTTCTTTCTTATCCCATCTTATGGGAGAGATATAATTTTTTTCCTTTGGTTTGGGGGCCACATCTAATGGTGCTCAGGTCTTATCCCTGGCAGATGACTGTATGAGCCTGTGACAACTACAGTGGTTACTACATATTGGAAACCTCCCAGAAAATGGATCACCTAGAAGTGCTCAGAGCTTACTTCTGGCTCCGTATCCGGGGATGCAGTGCTGGGGGTGCAGGGAATTGACCCCTGGCTAGTCACATGCAAGGCAAGCGCTTTACCTGCTGTACTGCTTCACCAGTACAGAGAGCCTGTACAGAGAGTCTAAGCAGAGAGTCTCTTGCCCCCGAGCCTGGCTGTCTTCCCCGGGGCCTCTCAGAGGGGGTGGGCCTCATTTTCTCTCCCCACCCCGAGCAGAGCTCTCGTGGCTGAAGACCTCTGGAGCCTAGGCAAAGACCTCCGGAGCCTAGCCACAGCATGCTCAAGGCCCCTCTCCACACATTCGGATGAACCTCACATAAGAAGGTACTGGAAGAGGAAATCAGGTGTGTGGGGCCCAGGGCTGAGACCTCCAAGTCTGCTCGGATCAGGACTGGGCCTCTTCCGCCCAGATTCCCCATTTTCCAGTAGCTAGGTGGTCACACCCAGGGACTGCCCATGGCTCCCAGTAATCCCACCAATGGCTAACATCCATGTGAAAGGCTATGTGACATCGTATAGCCTAGTTCTCCCTCTGGGAGAACCTGGCAAGCTACCGAGAGTTTCCTGCCCACATGGGAGAACCTCACAAACTCCCCATGGTGTATTCATATGCCAAAAGCAGTAACAATGATGGGTCTCATTCCCTTAACCCTGAAAGAGCCTCCAATGTGGCACCATTGGGAAGGACGAGTAAAGAGAGGCTTCTAAAATCTCAGGGCTAGGACAAATGGAGACTTTACTGAGACCGCTCGAGAAATTCGACAATCAACGGGATAATGTTGATGATGATGATGATGACTGCTTCACCAGTCCCATATAGGATTTTTCTCTTTTCTTTTCATAATAGGGCTGGAGTTATAGAACAGCAGGTAGGGCCTTGCACGCGGCTGACCCGGTTTCGATTCCCCCGTCCCTCTAGGAGAGCCCGGAAAGCTACCAAGAGTATCCCACCCGCACAGCAGAACCTGGCAAACTACCTATGGCATATTCAATATGCCAAAAACAGTAACAACAAGTCTCACAATGGAGATATTACTGGTGCCCACTTGAGCAAATCAATGAACAACGGGAGACAATAGTACAGTGCTTTTCATAATAAAGAAGCATATTTTTGTACATGGTTTCATTTGCTTGTTTTGCTTTTGTTTTCATTGTATTTGGAATACCACTTAGGCAATATCAGGAAATGCTTTGTATATTCTTTCTTTAACATATTTTAGGGATTCACAGGTATAAAATTTACTTTTTTAATTTATTCAACCTAAGTTTTGTGTGTGGTGTGAGATAGTGATCCAATTTAATTTTTTTGCGTGTTTATAAGTAATTTTTCCAACACCCTTTGTTGAAGTTACATTGCTCCTAATTCCTGATTCCTTTATTTCAAATGATCTACTATGAGTTCTGTGTTCATAATTCTACTTCATTAGTCTGAATTTCTGCTTTTAGTAAAAAACCATGTTGTTTTGAATACTACAACTTCATGCCTCATTTTAAACTTAAAACCACCAATTCTTTCTACCTTTTTTCCCTCTCAGGGTTACTTAAGATATTCAGTTCTTTTTGTATATCTGTATAAATTTTAGCAGTATATGTTTGGGTCATGCTTGGATGTACATGGGGCTTACTACTGGCTGTGTTCAGAGATTAATCCTGATTATGCTCAGGACCATATTAGATGCCTAGGAGTTAAGTAGTATTGACCCTGTGCAAGGCAAGCATTGTATCTCCTGTCTTCTGTATATCTTTTAGGCCCCGTATTATATATTTATTTAAATAATGAATTATAGTGTATAAATTTTATGTCTCCTTTGTTTACCTAATACCTAGGAACTGAATTTTTAATGCAATTATAAATGGAACTTAAAGATGTTATTATATAATTAATGCTTAATTTGTTAGTTTATTATTTTTAATAGTTCTGGTGGAATTTTTGATGAAATTTTAAATGGAATTTTTAAAATTTCTTATATAGCTCATACCTCATTTATGAGTTTATTTTTTAAATATTTCTAGTGGAATTTTGATGAAATTATAAATGGATTAAAAAAATTCCTTATATAGGTCATACTATACTGTATTAGCTTACTGTTTTTAATCGTTTTGGTGTTTTCAATGTATGCTATCACATCATATGAAAGTGCTGATATACAAATTTAATTCAGTCCCTATCAGGAAACCCATGACATTTTTCAAAGAAATAGACAAAACACTCCTGAAATTTCTATGGAATAATAAACCCCCACGAATAGCTAAAGCAATCCTTGGAAAAAAGAAGGTGGGTGGCATCACCTTCCCCAACTTCAAACTCTACTACAAAGCAGTAGTAATTAAAACAACATGGTATTGGGATAAAAACAGACCTGCAGACTAATGGAACAAAGTTGAATATCCTGTCACAGACCCCTAAATATATGGCCACTTAATCTTTGACAAAGGAGTAAGAAATGAAAAGTGGAATAAGGAAAGCCTCTTCAACAAGTGGTGCTGGGAAAACTGGATAGCTACCCACAAAAAAAATGAACTCTGACCTCTGTCTAATGCCAGGCATAAAAGTCAGATCAAAGTGGATTAAAGACCTCAATATCAGACATGAATCTATAAGGTTCATAGAAGAAAATGTAGGCAGAACTCTCCATGACATTGAAGCTAAAAGCATCTTTAAGGATGAAACAGCACTGACCATGCAAGTGGAAGCAAACATAAACAAATGAGACTACATCAAACTAAGAAGTTTCTGAACTTCAAAATAAACAGTGACCAAATACAGAAAGAGCCCACAGAATGGGAAAGAATATTTACCCAATACCCATCTGATAAGGGATTAATATTCAGGATATACAAGACACTTGTAGACTAGTATAAGAAAAATCCTCCAACCCCATCAAAAAATGGGGAGAAGAAATGAACAAAAGTTTCCTCAAAAAAGAAATACAAATAGCCAAAAGGCTCATGAAAAAATGCTCCACATTGCTAGTCATCAGGGAGATGCAAATCAAAACAACAATGAGATATCATCTCACACCACAGAGACTGGCACACATTCCAAAGAACAAAAGCAACCTGTGCTGGCGTGGATGCGGGGAAAAGGAATGCTCCTTCACTGTTGGTGGGAATGCCGACTAGTCCAGCCATTCTGGAAAACAATATGATCAGTCCTTCAAAAACTAAAAATTGAGCTTCCATATGACCGCGCAATACCACTTCTGGGAATATATTCCGAGGATGCAAAAAGCACAGTAGAAATGACATCTGTACCTATATGTTCATTGCAGCAGTGTTCACAATAGCCAAAATCTGGAAACAACCCGAGTGCCCTAAAACAGATGACTGGTTAAAGAAACTTTGGTATATCTACACAATGGAATACTATGCAGCTGTTAGGAGAGATGAAGTCATAAAATTTGCTTGTAAATGGATAAACATGGAGAGTATCATGCTAAGTGAAATGAGTCAGAAAGAGAGGGACAGACATAGAGGGACTGCACTCATTTGTGGAGTATAAAATAACATCATATGAGGCTGACACCCAACGACAGTAGATACAAGGGCCAGGAGGATTGCCCCATAGCTGGAAGACTGCTTCATGAGTGGAGGGGAGAAGGCAGATGGAATAGAGAAGGGATCACTAAGAAAATGATGGCTGGAGGAACAAGATGGGATGGGAGATGCATGCTGAAAGTAGATAATGGACCAAACATGATGACCTCTCAGTGTCTGTGTTGCAAGCCATAATGCCCAAAAGTAGAGAGAGAGTATGGAAAATATTGTCTGCCATAGTGGCAAAGGGTAGGTGGGAAAGGGGGAGTATACCCGGGATACTGGTAGTGGGGAATGTGCACTGGTGGAGGGATGGGTGTTTGATCATCGTGAGAATGTAACCCAAACATGAAAGCTTGTAACTATCTCACAGTGATTCAATAAAACTTTTTAAAAATTAAAAATTAAAAAAGCAAGTAGTGATATTTTGAATCTTCAAATTTGAATCCCTTTATTTTCCTTGCCTAAAGTGATATGGCTTAGACTTCCAATATTATGTTGAATAACAGTGGTTGGAGTGGACATCCATACCTTGCTCCCAATCCTAGAGGAAAGGTTTTTAACATTTTGCTATAAGTATGCTGTTAACTACAGCTCTGCATCCTTTGCTATAATGAAGGCCAACTCATTCCTTCCCCATTTTACTAAGAGTTTTAAATCACAAATGGTTGTTAGATGTTTTCAAAAACTTTCTCTGCATCAAATGATAAGAACACATGCATTTTAGATTTTGTTTGTGGGGTTTATATTTTAATTGATTTGCATATATCTATATAATCTCCATCCTTTTCCTGAAGTGGCTTGAGCCTAATCTCTAATTCTGCTTCTTCCACCTTCCTGTGACTTTCCAGATCCATCAGAGCTGAGTCGTCCACTGCTTTATTGCACAGTACCTCAAACAGTGGGAGCATAGAGCAGGCAGATTATGAACAGATGTCTCTGTCCCTCTGTGGCTGAGAACTCAAACTCTAATTCCCATTTTTCAAGATGAGAAATGAAGGAAAACAGGAAGAAAAGAGGAAGAAAGGAAACATCAATTCCCAAAGGAAAAATATTCCTTTCAATTAATATTGTACCTCCGGACACTTTCACTGGTACTTAGTGTTTCATATACTTTAAACTTGATGTCATAGATAAAATTTTTATCAATTTAACTAATATTTTATGACAAAAAAGATAAAGACTCATAGGGAAGGTACACATTTATCAGACTTCAGCAGAAACAAATAAATAAAGGATATCTGGCAGCTGATTCTCGAGGGGAGAAAAGGGATATTATGTACATTCCCAATGTACAGACATTGGGAATTTTAAGAGACTGCTTATGAATAGTTATAAGCCAATCACTGTATTACTGTCATCCCATTGTTCATCGATTTGCTCAAGTGGGCACCAGTAACGTCTTTATCATGAGACTTGTTGTTACTGTTTTTGGCGCATCAAACACACCACGGGTAGCTTGCCAGGCTCCGCCGCGAGGGTGAAATACTCTTGGTAGCTTTCTGGGCTCTAAGAGAGGGACGAAGGAATTGAACTAAGGTCAGCCACGTGCAAACGCCCTACCTGCTCTGCTGTTGCTCCAGCCGTATAAGCCAATAAACTACACGAAATGTAAAACATAGGCATATATTTAGAAACATAAAACCTAAGTCAAAATCAAGACATAGATACATAGGGATGGATCAGTATGTCCTTGGACTTCAAGAGTGGGACAACTGACTTGTAAAATAAACATAAGACAACATGTGTGACACAAAAGATTTAAAGATTGGTGATATTAAGGAGAGCAAGATTTTTCTCCAAATATGCATCCAATGCACAGCACCAATCAGGAAGGAAGCAAAAAGACTGGGCAGAATCTCCATGGTCTGCCTGGGCAAAAGGCAGGTCAGGCCTGTGGATTTCATACACAGAAGTCACATAGAGACATAATCATCTGGGAGAAGAGACCCTGATGGAGCACTGCAATTTATTCAGCCACTGATTAAGCTGTCTGAAGCAGTCATAAACTCCACATTACTATTTTTATAATTTTTAATTGAAAATCTGTGAGACCATTACAAAGCTGTTCATAATTGGGTTTCAGTCATATGCCCCCACCAGTGTACATTTCCCACCACCAATGTGCCATTTCCCTCACACTAACCTCCAACACCCTCCACCTGTAGCCTCCCTCTGTGGGAGGCATTTCCTTCTTGCTCTCTCTCCTTTTCCTTTTGTGCATTATGGTTTGCAATACAGGTGCTAAGAGGTCATGGTGCTTGTTCAGGGCATTCGGTATTTTTATCAGGATGGTAAGGCTGGAGTAGCTTCTCAATTGGGTGGTGGTAGCTTTGAGGTGTGGATGTGACTTCTGGGGCTAGTTACTTCTGAGGCAGGGAGGTGGGGGGAGACAGCCCATCCTGACCCTGAGAAAGCCTGGAGATTTCAGTCACAAAACCAGCATACCCAATTTTTCAGCAGATAATATCTTGGTGAGGTCTGTCCTAAGGCAGTAGAGTCAGACTGGGGATATGACAGCAATTTTAGATTGTGGAAGCCAGTAGCTGCTGGGGGCTCTGCTTGGGAGGGGGGCACCAGGCCAACCCACCCCCCTTCAATTTACCCTTGTCTGTTCAGCCATGTGTGGGTCTGAGATTAACTGTGGATTTAGATCTCCTTCAAGATTTATGGATGAAATAAGGCCGATAAATGAGCTTATATAGCTGAACCTTAGTTTGTGGGTATGGCTCGCACATACTTAACTTTTGGCCATCTAATTTCTTGGCAAACTTGGTCCCAAGTTGTTGGAGTCTGACCAAAGGCACAGCTGCAATTTTGGGGTATCAGGAAGCCTGAAGTTGCCATCAGGATGCTGATACACTCAGTTGGCAGCACCATACCCCTGCTCATCTCAATTCTGAGGAGGCACAGAGCTCTCAGCCACAGAGACCCAAGTACCTGAGTTTAGGTGTAGTTAAGTTCTCTGTAAGTCTCTGCTGTCCTGTGGTGATGGAGTCCGGCCTGAGACATGGCTGTGGCTTTGGGGTGTGGAAGCAAAGGGTTGCCAGGCTTTGTTTGAGTGGGCACCCACAACCCTGTAAAGCTGCTTCTTGAGAAAACCCTGGTGCCAAAGTTTCTTTAATCAGTCATCTGTTCTGGTTAAGGAAACTTTGGTACATCTACACAATGGAATACTATGCAGCTGTTAGAAAAGATGAAATCATAAAATTTGCATATAAGTGGATCAACATGGAAAGTATCATGTTGAGTGAAATGAGTCAGAAAGAAAGAGACAGACATAGAAATATTGCACTCATATGTGGAATATAAAGTAGCAGAGAGGTACGAGCTTGCAATAATGGAACTTCTGGAAGAAATTTCTCTGGACTTAGTTACTAAAATACTAAAATACAGAAATCCAAAATCTTGCAGCCACTAGTGTGGCCACACGACCTAATATCTCTTCATTCTCAGCAACAGAGAATTGTTTTCTACAAATTATCAAATGCTTCTTTTCCAGCAGGTCCAACTTTGGGCGGGGGAAACTCCAAACAATAATAGTGAGTTTTTTGTTGAAATATTGAATGTAATCAAAGTAAAGAGAAAATAAAGTGAAATTTATCAGCTACATAGTTAGGGTGGGGGCCTGGGGGGTGGGAGGTTGGGAGAGGTTTACTGTGGTTCTTGGTGGTGGAATATGTGCACTGGTGAAGGGATGGGTGTTCGAGCATTGTATAACTGAGACTTAGGCCTGAAAGATTTGTAACTTTCCACATGGTGATTTAATAAAAGAAAGAAAGAAAGAAAGAAAGAAAGAAAGAAAGAAAGAAAGAAAGAAAGAAAGAAAGAAAGAAAGAAAGAAAGAAAGAAAGAAAGAAAGAAAGAAAGAAAAGAAAGGAAGGAAGAAAGAGAGAGAGAAAGAAAGAAAGAAAGAAAGAAAGAAAGAAAGAAAGAAAGAAAGAAAGAAAGAAAGAAAGAAAGAAAGAAAGAAAGGA